>NW_028145587.1:600000-690000 GCF_977016875.1 Pavona decussata
GGTCAACCTCCGCCACTCGAGCCATTTCAGTACTAAGTCCAATCATTCTGCCTTTACAAACGTTCTTCTCGCGAGTTTTACTGCTCAGGCAACAGGTTTTTTCACCCGGAAATTTTGCACGAGAGAGGCCGACGACAACAACTACCACGATAAAAACACAAGTCTTCATGTTTCGCTACGAACACGTAACTTCGACAGGTAAATTCACTATTGTTGCAGGGATAGTTTTTTTGTTGAAAAAGATATATAAAGGAGACGTTCCTTGCAGGGCTGTGTTTAAAGAAAAAACCTTAGCTGTTTTGTTTCCGCCTTATTACCGCGAAATGAAAACAAATACCGCGAAATTTAAATCTGCCGCCATTTTGCCGCCTGCTTGTTTCTATGGAAATGATGCAACCCATTCCCACGCGCGCCCAAATCGCACGCGCGTGGCTTAAGCATGCGCACTCATTTGACCGCTGTGAACACGAGCTCTGGGCTAATCAGAAACCGGAAGCAAGGATCCTGCTTCCGGTTTAAAGGGGGATACTGCTGACTGGGAGGAAGACAGCCTCTGGTAAAGAGCATCAAAGGCCAAGAAAACGAGTGAAAAAGACGACAACTTCCATCCCTCCCGTTTGCCAGTGATTGTCATTCATGGGAGACTTCCTTGAAAACAAAACAACCAAAACAAAGGCTGCGTAAAATCTGGGTTTGTCGGCGATTTGCCTCTCTCAACCGCCACAAATTCATTTTGCACATTTTCAGGTTGTCTTAGAAAACCAAACATTTTCCAAAGGCAGGGGTAAAGAGAAACATCTATAGGCTATGGCGATTAGAAACCATTTGTACTATACACATTTGGAATTAAATTAAGCTTGTTTTCGCTTGTAAAATGTAGCTTTTAAAACTTTAAAATGGGGGTGAATATACGCAGTCCACGCAGTATGAGATAGCCAAGTTTTCTCATGACACCACGGTAAAGTTAATAGCAAAACGAAAATAGAGCCTGGTCGGAGGTTATATAAGCTTCAACCTAATTAACTAAAACACTTACAGGGTAAAGATTTTCAAACAACATTCGATAAACTTCAGCAAGATATCGTTCCCAACCTGATTGCCGTCGACGACAAATACCAACAAATGTTTACGAGCGTAAGCTTAATTTTTTCCGCCGTGAAATTCACGTATACAAACGATAGGTTTCACAAGATCAGCTTTTGCTTACCCAGATACCATGATCCCAGAATAAATACAATAAAATGGCAGAAGTACATTTAATAACAAGACACAACTCTGTAAACGTTCAACCGAAATAACCAGCAACTTGAAAATCTAAGCTTATCAGAAAGATCGGCAAATTTTTTTCAATTCACACACTCAATGTAAGCTTAAGAAACTCACCCAGAAAAAAATATTTTACCTGCACTCGATGTGGTTTATCAGTCCTTTAACCTGCAAACTTACAAAGCTCACAAATAAACTGTTGTGTAAAGAGTGACAACGATCGCTATTCCAAGCGTTAATATTTTTGTCTTTCTGTCCATCCGCTTTCTGAACCACTTTTTGTTTTGGGCCACGCATTCTTGAATACTCCGCTTTTACGCAGTGGTAACAAAGGCCGTTGGTTTTCCTTGTTCAAGTTCAATTATGTTTCTGCTGGGCTGCTGAAAGAATATCTGTTCCTGTTCAACAAAGTAATCTTCAATAAATTCTACTCCAGTCAGATCAACTCGCAGACTCCGTGGTGCGAATGGATTACAAGTTTGCTCCTTTCAGTTCCTTCAACAGTACGAGAAAGGCTGTTAAACTCTTATCCGCTTTAGACAATGTTAAGAACGATTTTAAACGGCCAGCATTGACTATGAACCACATTTCAGAGTCGATAATTAGAGGAGTTTTTCCGAAAATTGTCAGGTCTATCGTTAACCTCGACCGTCGCAAGTGTCATACTGTCATTCAGCTTTGTGAAACGCTGCAACATATCGCAGGGTTTTCGCGCCTTTTCCGTTTAGTCATGTGATTTGACTTGTTATCTTTTTCGTGTTTACTCACTGCAAAAAATAAGAAGCGTATGAAAATTTAGTTCCATTTCGATTCTATGGCGGTTTTTGCTTCGATATCTTTTACAGTCCATTTCTTTTCTTGTTTTGAAACCTCCGATTCAAAGACGCTTCCGGTAAAATGTAATATCCAATCAGATTTCGATTTGCTGGATTTTGACATTGATTTGCCCAGAGGTCTTGCTTCCTTGATGCTGACCAAAAGGAATGCAGCCTCTGGGAACGAGATACTCGTGCCCATTTTAAACCTCGGGCTTTCCTTTGGAAGCCCGAGTAAAAATGTGTGCATACAATCAGTAAGGAGTCTAATGAAGTATTTTTGGCGGTGTGAAGTGATCTGACTCCGGCGGAAGTGGTAAATCTGAGACTTGCCGCAACGCCGACAGCTGGGTCTTAAAATCCGCAACCGAGACTGTAAAAACTACAGCCTAAAACATTGGCCTTAAAGATATTAAGATGTCGAGATCCGGTCTACAAAATCCGACATGCCTGATGACGTTTGCTAAATTTTGTTAAATGCATTTTCTAAGGGGCAAATATGCAATAACGGACATCGGATGATTTATCATATCATCAGTCATTTATTGCAGACGCCTTCCGTTCCTGCCAGACGTAAGCCACGGAAACAAATGTCACGGCCGTGTTAACAACTTTTCCCTGTATATGTAGGGCTCTAAATCATCTAGAACACTGAAATTCTCTGAAATACAACAGAACTAAATCGTGATATGATCGTCGGCGTCTTCCTTATTGTCAGTCGACGTAAAAGACTTCACTTACCCTCGTATTGCGTTGATAAAGCTGGATTTTCCAGTTCCCGAGTCACCAGTGATCGCAATGTTCACCTCAACCTCTTGCCAACTCTCCAGTTTATTCTGAATGAATTCTTCAATATCTGAAACACCATTCTCGTCGACGTGCCTTTTAATTTCGTCGGCATAGATGAACTCCCAGTCAAAAGGATCCATGATCGGACACAATGACAGCTGTACAAAAATACACCAGAACGTTGTCTTGCGTGACGAATCTGAGGTGGACTACTACTTCATTTAAGCTTTCATAAAATGCCCCGAGCTTTTTTCAAGTGACTGCTATCTGCCGGCAGGAGCTTATGACCCCGCAGCCGGCCAGTATCTGCGCATTACAAAATCCTTCTGCTCGTCTACAGAGACTTACTAAATGACCGAATATTTACGCGGGATGCCCTGTGGGGGCATAAAGTGTCTAAAAACGGGTCGATTTCTTTTTTTTTTCTTCCTCGTAGCTACAAATCGGTACATTAATTACGCGGGATGCCCTGAGGGGGCATACCGTGTCTAAAAACGGGACGATTTCTTTTTCTTCGTCGTAGCTTCAAATCGGTACATTAATTTATTCATTAAACTCACCCCTCTCCTACTCGGGGTGTATTGTTCTGATTGTCTTCAACAGAAGCAGGCCAATCAAAATCCATATCTGTCGCGTATATTGCGAGGGAGGGGACCCACTCAACCCTACTCGTGTGACGTCAAAGCATCATTTGATTTATGCATTAATCTTGGATTAAATTGGTTGCGCCATATTGTTAACATGTTGTGGACTCAAGTGTGCCGTTTTCAAACGGAAAATAAACAATTTTGAAATGGTAAATTGAAAGAATAACTTCTAAGAAGCACTCGACCTTTAAAACGGTAGAAATTGGAAAATTCCTTGCGAAGGAATCGTGCTTTGTTTGACAGTTCTAGAACACGATGGGACTTGAGAAGAGGTCATTGATACGCTTACGTTATCGTAATGGAATCTCCGAAATTTCCGGTAGCGTACCACAGGGGGAACAACATAAACGCGATCAT
Organism: Pavona decussata; assembly: GCF_977016875.1. Lineage (NCBI taxonomy): Eukaryota > Metazoa > Cnidaria > Anthozoa > Scleractinia > Agariciidae > Pavona > Pavona decussata. The sequence goes on from NW_028145587.1 coordinate 603,875, forward strand.
CGTGACTCAAACTCAGGTGACTCAGGATAGTTTTATCAATCTGCGAAGCAATCATTTTGAAGCGGTAAATCGAAAGAATAACTTCTGCGAAGCACTCGACATTTAAAACGGTGGAAATTGGATAGTTCCTGGCGAAGGAATCGTGCTTTGTTTGACAGTTTTAGAACCACGATGGGAGACTGACACCTCCTCCCCCAGGAAATAATGGGGTATTTTGCCACACTGTCCATTCCGGTGGTCGAGCATTAGACTTTTACCCAATTACCCCGGGGAATTTGATCATCTCTTTGTTTTTCACCTTACAGAATCTTCCCCCCCTTTAATGACCTATTCATTGGCAAATACAGTAAGTTTCTTATTGAATACGTCTATGTACAACAAAAATGGGACGCTACAGCAGCAGACTGGCCATTTTTGCAATACTACGGTGTGTTGGAATGTTTCGTGAGGTACATTGTTTTGCAAGTCAACAATCTGTCATGTCACTCATCGTCGCTCGCGTGATTATCAACATTTCCATTTTCTAAAAAAAAAAATAAACGCATAAAATATTGCTCGTGTCCCGACTGTATTAAGTTCTCTTCTTCAAACGTCTGATTTAAACATCCTTGACGCTTGAGTAACATTTTCACAACAACTTGGAAGTAGTGGTAGGAAAAATATGCGTGTCATTGCGCATTTTTGACCTTACGATTATTTTTGTGAAAATAGACGCATACGTCAGAGAATAAACATCCTTAGGGGAACAAATTACTTTCATTTTCGATTGTCGCCTGACGTCTCACAAACAGATAACCTTCAGACTAACTAATTCCTTTGTTTTCTGCGGTCATTTATTCCTCAAAAAAGGCTACCAACAGTAAGTATATGACGTTCGCCTCTAGTTTCGTTAGCTGTGATTTCATACAATAACAAAATATGAAAATTTCGTCAAACAGACCGGTAGGTGGGGTATCTAAAGAAAACGTCGGCGGGTGAAACAACATAATGCTATTTTTGTGACTCATACTATTGCATGCACACATGGAAAACGCTGATAGGATTTCATGAATTGGGAATGGATGATATTCGTTATTTTTAGCCTAAGCGATGCTTTTTTCTTTCAGCTCAGATTGCTTCACGAGAATTTCCGGTATCTCTGAAATTGCTGTGATCTTACAATTACGATATCATTAGCAACTTTTGAAATTGATTGAAAAAGTCATAATTTTACTCAAGAAACGATCCCTTAACAAGCTTAGTCAATATGAAATGCCATCTAATCTTTGCAAGCTTATGTGCACTCTGGAGGGATGATGTACGGTGTTTGGAGCGAAAAATCAATTATGTTATTGCCATGCTATGAAAACAATCTCGGTGTAAGGTTACGTTATGATGGTGCAAACAATCTGGGTACAATGTTACTTTGTGATGGTGCAATCAATCTGGGTACAAGGTTACGTTGAACTTGCGCAATCTAAGTTGATAAATACGGCGAATAGCAAGTTAAGCGTTAGTTAGATGGTAACAATTGCAGTTAGCGATTGGCGTTGAGTTCGAAACGTGTTCATTAGTCGTATTTAGCGATCCTTTTCGAGGAGGACATCAATTACTGCTTGAGGTAACTGCTTTAACGTAGACTCTGTTTGGTTGATATAGCTTGTAATAGCGGTATTCTGTACGAAATGACAAATGGGCGAAAAGTGTACAGCAGATCTCGGTTTATTCAGACTTAACGTTCACTCGTGTGATTCACGGCAAGGTTGGGGTTTGTAATTTATCTCAACTGACATTAATTGAAAGAGCGTCGATTTTTTTTAGACACTTCTGAGTTAAGACTGCGTTTAAGACTTCACCACTGATTTTTGGCTGACAAAGTTTCAACACCCTTCATCGTTTTGGACCATTTTATTCTCTGCGGTTTAAATTTGCTAGTGAAGCAATTTCCATTATTTAAACTCTTCGTATAATCAATTTGTAACTGGCGTTGGGTTCGAAAAGTATTCAGTAGTCGTATTGAGAAAGAAACTTTTCAAGAAGAACGTCAATTGCTGAAGCTGTTTCGTTGATGTATTAAATAATTACAAGCTTGTGGATAAATACTAGCTTGTAATAAATTAATAACGATCTCTCAGTCTACGAAATCACAAATGTGCGAAAAATCATATTCCTATAGGTTAATTTAGGTTTAACGTTTACGTCTGTGATTCGCAACAACTGAGGTTGTGGTTTGTAATTTATCTTAAAAGGCGACGATTAAGGAAGCTGTTATTCTTATACTTTTGTGTTAAGACTGCATTTGGTAGCATACCAAAGACTCAATTGTTCTTTCGGATGAAAGGAAGCTTCAAAAACGTTTATCATTTTTATTTTCGCGCTATATACGACTTAGACCCTGTTCACCGGAGCATTTGATTATCTCTTTGTTTTTCACCTTACAGCACTTTTCCCTCCTTTAATTGCTTATTCATTGGCAAATACAGTAAGTTCCTTATTAAATACATCTATGTATATACAACAAAAATGGGACGCTACAGCAGCAGAATGGCCATCTTTGCAATACTACGGTGTGTTGGAATGTTTCCTGAGGTATTACAAATATTGCTTTGCAAGTCAACAATCTGTCATGTCACTCATCGTCGTTCGCGTGATTATCAACATTGCCATTTTCTAAAAAAAAAAATAAACATGCTAACGTCATCACTCCCCTGGTCATCATGCAACGCGTTTTTCAAGCTTTAATACGATGGGCCTTGTCAGTTTATCCATAAACGCATCAAATATTGCTCGTGTCCCGACTGTATTAAGTTCTGTTCTTCAAACTTCTGATTTAAACAGCCTTGAGGCTCGAGTAACATTTTCACAACAAGTAGCGGTAGGAATAATGTGCGGGTCATTGCGCATTTTTGACCTCATGATTATTGTTTCGCGCTCGGCTATTTCGCGCGACGTCTCGACTATTCAGAAGGGGACTACTTGTAGTCTATTATTTTTGTGAAAATAGACGCATACGTCAGAGAATAAACATTCTTAGGGGAACAAATTACTGTCATTTTCGATTGTCACCTGACGTCTCACAAACAGATACTTCAGACTAACTAATTCCTTTGTTTTCTGCAGTCATTTGTTCCTCAAGAAAGCTACCAACAGTAAGTATATGACGTTCGCCTCTAGTTGCGTTAGCTGTGATTTCATACAATAACAAAAGATGAAAATTTCGTCAAACAGACCGGTTTATTTGACGAAAACGTCGGTGGGTGAAACAACATAACGCTATCTTTATGACTCAAACTATTGCATGCACACATGGACAACGCCGATAGGATTTAATGAATTTGGATGATATACGTTATCTTTAGCCTGAGTGCCATGCTTTTTTCTTTCAGCTCAGATTGCTTCACGAGAATTTCCGTCCGGTATCTATGAAATTGCTGTGATCTTACAATTACGATATCATTAGCAACTTTTGAAATTGGTAGAAAATTAACCTTTAAAAAGTCATAATTTTACTCAATAAACGATCCCTAGCAAGCTTAGTCAATATGAAATGCGATCTAATCTTTGCAAGCTTATGTGCACTCTGAAGGGATGATGTACGGTGTTTGGAGCGAAAAATCAATTATGTTATTGCCATGCTATGAAAACAAACTCGGTGCAAGGTTACGTTGTAATGGTGCAAACAATCTGGGTACAATGTTACTTTGTGATTGTACATGTGCTATCAATCTGGGTACAAGGTTACGCTGAAATGGTGCAATCAATCTGGGTACAAAGTTACGTTGAAATAATGCAATCTACGTTGATAAATCCGGCGAATAGCAAGTTAAGCGTTTTGTTAGATGGTAACAATTGCAGTTAGCGATTGGCGTTGAGTTCGAAACGTTTTCATTAGTCGTATTTAGAGATCTTTTACAAGGAGGATATCGATATTAATTACTGCTTGAGGTAACTGCTTTTACGCAGACTCTGTTTGGTTGATATAGCGGTATTCTGTACGAAATGATAAATAGGCGAAAAGTGTGCTGCAGATCTCGGTTTATATATTCATAGTTTACGTTCACTCGTGTGTTTCACGGCAAGGTTGTGGTTTGTAATAATCTCAACTGGCATTAATTGAAAAAGCATCAATTTTTTTATTTACTTCTGATTTGATGGTTTGTAATTTATCTTTAAAGGCGACGATTGAAGAAGCTGTCATTCTTATACTTTTGTGTTAAGACTGCATTTGGTAGCATACCAAAGACTCAATTGTTGTTTCGGGTGAAAGGAAGTTCCAACAACGTTCATCATTTTTCTTTTCACGCTGTACGCGATTTGGAACCCTGTTCACAGGCAAGAGAGGATGAGCTACTTCTTCCTGTCTTGTCACAGGCTAATGTAATATATGAAACAAGAACCCGTTTAGTTAAATCTGCTCTATTGCAGCGTCTGTTAACTAATACTCAACCTCTGTATTTGAATTTCATGACTTTACCCTCATGTGCAGCCGCTCTAATTATAACAATGCCCTACACATGGAAATGTGACTGCCTGCGTGATGCAACGTTTTCTATTATGTCGTAACGGGGAACTCATCTACCGTAACATCACTAGAAATCCCTATATGCTTTTTAAGGAAAAACAAGAGAGGCTGATGGGCAAAACTATTACGTCATGTTCTGTATTTTTAATTACATCGCGTGGTACGGAAAGTTACCTCGTGTATTTACGCCTTATGTGAAGTACATGTAATTGAGAAATCTTCGGTAGAGTTTCTTCTCGGCATATCGAACAAAGGATAATAACAGCGAAGTTTTACTCTTTTTTGAAATAATCATTGTCCCATTGATAATAAATACAACTGATACCTCTTTTTTAAACTGACAACCTTCAAGGCTCATGTTTCCTCATTGGAGTCGATTTTTTTGCGCGTACTTGCGTGTTTCCTCTTTACATACTGGCGCCTTTAAACCAAATAAGTTAAAACAGTGTTTGCAGGACGTCAAATCCCTGCAGGAAAAAGAAAGAAAAACGCTCTATAATCTCTCGACCTCACAGGGTGGAGGCCGTTAGGCGATAAATTGGTCCCTCTTATTGATTACTGGCGCCTTTCTCTAGTAATCCCCCTTTGATGAGGCCTGAAATTAAATAACCCCCTCTCCAGAGGCTTAGTAGAGTTTTTAAGTGAAACTGTTAAATAATCTCAATGGCACTGGTAGAAATGTTTTTCGCAATGCTTAAATTGTACGTTTGGACAAGTCGGCGAAGTAGCCGGAGGTCAGGTCTCTGGCGTATCGGTAATTACCTTATCATAAGCAACTTCCAGTATGATGTCACGTAAGATAATGAAAGGTCAGCAAGACAATGGTTGAGGTCACACTGGAGAAAGTTAACCATGGTAAACTCAAGTTTACCATGGTTAACGGCACCGCAAGTGTGACCCCCAATTTTCAGTTTACCATGGTAAACCTAACTCTGGTAAGTTGCCCTGACAACAGCGGCAAGAACAAAGTTGACTTGACCCCAGATAAGAATCTAGTTACCCAAAAAAATAGGTGGGTACATCTCTTGTCTATCTAAACCATGCTTATTTTGTTGACAGTTTGTCATCTTTTTGGACAAACGCAGTAATTACAATACATTTGTGGATTCATATTTTATAAACATGAAATTTATTTTCCCGCTCATTCGCGCGTGTGTTTGAGTTCCTTTCAACGAGCTGGCAAATGAAGTCGAATGTTTCCCCTGTTACCCTGAAATGGTCTTTCCAAAGGGCTCGAAGGAGCCGGTTATTATACATTTCCTCAAACCATCCCTTTTGTCGAGGGTAAACCCAGGCTTGCCTGCGCGCTCTTCTTTGTCTTTGCCGTCGACGGTTAATTAACGAAACCGCTGCACTTTCTTTGGTCCCAAGATCTAAATGGTTGTATGTAAGAAGGAAGTGAATTCTACGTGCTCGTCTAAGCAGCAGAATTAAAAGCAAAATGGGAACAATTGAAAATGCAACTCTCTCTTGTTGATCCATAATTTTATTACGCGCTAAGTCACAGTTCAGTAACTTACCGCCGATATGAACTCACGCGACATGTCAACATTTAGTGTACTCGTCACGTATAAGTTTACTGATCATGCGAAAAAGTGTACATGGAAAGCGTCAAATCTATTTTTTATGACTTTGACAGGTTTACTACGGTAACTAGGTGGTTGCGCAATTTACCTTGGTAAAGCAATTTTTACCATGGTAAAGCCTCTAGTGTGACCTCAGCCAATGACTTGCTCATATACTGTATTTTGTTTTATTTTAGTAATATAATTCTGATTAGTTTTCAGCAGTTATTTTTTCTTTCAATTTTAACAGATTGTCTTTTTTTGGTTTTGTTTTGCAGGTGTAAGTCGTTAAGGTTGAATTTCTTCCTGAGAGTGAAACCAACTGATTGTTAGCAAAGAAGGCCTACAAAACGTAGCACCTACATAGTGGTGGACTGTTTGTTACAAGAGCATCCAGTGGCAGAAAACGTAGCGACCACAAAGCGTAGGAGTCAACTGGTTGTCATAACAGAACCCCCAGCGCAGCAGTCAGCTGATTGTCAAAACAGAAAACCCAACAACCCATCGTAGCAGCCGCTCGGTTGTTACAACACCCATCGTAGCAGCCACTTGGTTGTTACAACAGAACACCCATCGTAGCAACTACTCGGTTGCTACACCCATCGTAGCAGCCACCTGGTTGTTACAACAATAAGTAGCAGCCACTTGGTTGTTACAATTGTTACACATTATACACAATTGTTACACAGAAAATAACAGATATTCAAAGCTATACAAACCTTGCAAACCTTGGAAAACAAAGAGTGTGACATAAAACAGAGAGTGCGATATTGAAACAAAAGAGACAGTGAATTACACAATAAAGGACTGTGAAGAAGAGTGGGACAAAAATAGTAAGAGTATTTAACAATGCTTGACATGAATAAAAAAGTGAAATACGGTACTTGTAGGTCACTATTTGCATTGTTTATTAATAATATTAAAAGGGATACTAAAAGAAGACGACATCATTATCGAGAACCCAGTAGAATCCCATTAAGAGCTCTAAAGAAGGGTTTAAAAAGGAGAGACAGAATATTTCTTAGAAAGTATGTTTTAAAAACTGTCCCAAAATCGTCTTTTCTTTATCAAATTATCAAAGTAGCTTCATTACGAAAAACAGTACTTTGTAACAGCAGGAAAGCTATGGAAAACTGCACAAGCAAATATCTTGCATCGAAAAAAGAAAGGACTTATAAAAATGTTAATCATGAAATGACACATGTCAGTATAAAGGAATCTGGCGATATAGAGACCAATCCTTATCCTCGTGTCATTGCTTTACGTGGACTCTTCGATCCTTGCGTTATTTCAAACAAAGAAGCACATATTATAAATGGGAATATATTCATCAGTAAAGCAACAAATTCCAAGACCTCTTCCATCAGTGAACTGTCACAACAGGGAACAAATGCTAGAAGACATTTCATAAATTATTGCCTTACTCATTCAGGCAAGTTTTCATGTGCAGTAGATTGTTTTCTTGAACTTAGCGTTGCTATTTTTAAAGATTCTCTGAGAGATATCGAACGTAATGAGTTTTTTCAAACTTTATTTGACGCATGTCTACAGTTAGAAAACCATGATGTACAAACAGAAATGGCAGTAGTTCGAGAACCTGTTTGGGTTTACTTAAGACAACATTGCAACTCATTTACCGCAATGTCTGCAGATGCTGTATTTAGTGACATATTTAGGTTGGATACAGTTGGTATGATGACGGAGGAATTAAAATCCCTTTTTCTTATACAACAAAGTAATCAGTCAGTTTGTTCATCGTGTAACAATGCAATTATAAAAAACACAGCTATATTTGTACTTTACATAAATTCTCCGAACTTGCTTCACAATGGCTTAGAGAATTATGTTTCTGAGGCTATATTACCAAATAGCAGTGCACTCTACTGTGATTTGTGTCAAGAGCATTCTGGGGATCTTTCAATGCTACAACATTTTGTTATACTTCCACGATTTTTAACTATGGAACTGTCATCCAATTATATTAATCAAATATTTTTTCCTTTGACTATGGATGTACTTGGTCAAAATTATGTACTTAAAGGCATGGTTCGATGTCTAAGTTCTCATTTTACAGTTGCTATAAAAGATGATGCTCGTTGGATATATGTAGATGATATGTGTGTTTCAGTTAGAATTTACACTTCTTTTCAGCACCTCTTGAGTAGCCATTCTAACGGTTGGTTTTTTGCTATATATGAAAAGTCTTTAATAAGGGATAATAATGGTATACAAAAAAATGCAGTGGCGTGCAAAACTGTGCAGCAAAGTTGTAATAACGTTTTTGTTGGCACTTTACCGAAAGATGTACCTATTATTAAAACTACAAATAATGAAACTATAACGAAGAGTTCTGCCATAGCTCTGTATGCAATTTGTTTTTCTGTTATTAAACCTTGTAGTTATTGGAAGTCTGATACATTAGATGCTCTTGTTGAATATGGAAGTGCTTTCTTTACTGAGACTATTAAAAATCAGACAAGTTCCAGTGAACTACCACAGAATGTTAATATATACGGTGCCAATATTAATGTAAAGGTTGTTACGAGTAATAAAGGAATTCTTGTGTGTAATTCATTTTTTAGTAAATTAGCCCTTGAGAGGTTGATGTTGCAAAATGGAACTAAGAGTTCAGGATTTTTACTTCAGTTTCCCAGCCTATGTTTAAGTTGCGTTTTTCACAAAACCAGCAAAAATGTAACATTTTACTTAATTTCTTTGAATAAAATTCAAGGACTTGGTGTACACAGAATAAGTGATAAAAATTACTTAGTAGAAAGGGTCTGTCAAAGTGTGACAAATACTGCAAAGTCTAATGAAATACAGTATTTCTTTCAGAGTGTATTGTGCACTTGTGAGTTAAATAAAGGTGAAAAACAAAAGATTATGAAATGCCACAAATCTGCTAAGTGCAAAAAAGAAATTGCAATTAAAAGGAGAAAGTCTTATTCTCAATTTGAACCTGCAAGGAAAAAAATCTGCTTAGATAAGCGCCGTGAGTGTTACAATAATGAAAAGCAAAAAGTTCTGATTGCACGCACTGAAAAATATAAATCTATGGATCCCAATGAAAAACAAAATATGCTCACTCACCGTGCAGAGAAATATAAATCTATGGATGCTCATGAGAAAGAACAACTCTTAGCTAAAACAAGAGAAACTTATCACAACATGAAAAGCGAAGAAAAAGAAAAATGGCTTGAAAAGATCAGGAGAGTGGCTAGGAATACAGAGGAAAGAAAAGCTATCTCAGACAATGACTTGGACTTCTGTATTGCATCTTTCCAAAAAGCAGTAAGAGAAGGGCCTTATTACATATGTTCTGTGTGTAATAGAACTCTTTATAGGAAAACAGTAATAGAATTAAAGAAAATTAAATATGTCAAACAGCATCTTTTCACAGGAAAAATGTCTTTTGATAAGAAAGAATATATCTGTAAAACATGTCACTCTAAATTGTTAAAAGAACAAGTTCCCTGTCAAGCTGTTTATAACAAATTAATGGTTGATGAAACCCCCCCAGAACTAGAATGTCTAGAAAAACTTGAGCAGATTCTTATATCTCAACGCATTGTCTTTGAAAAAATAGTAATTATGCCCAAAGGTCAACAAAGGAAAATTAAAGGAGCCATCTGTAATGTGCCTGTAGAATGTGATCATACCTGTAATGTCTTGCCTAGACCTCCTGAAAGCTCAGGAATAATTATGTTAAAACTTAAAAGAAAGCTTGATTTTAGAGGCCATGTTTATTTTCAAGCTGTACGACCTGCAGTTATACTCAATGCGCTAAATTGGCTCAGAATAAACAATCCTTTATATAGTTGTATAACAGTTAATATTGAAAACATTGACATAAATCTGAGAGAAATGCAGTTACGAGCTGATTCAGACAGTGCCGATGGTGAAGAGTCTCCAATTATTCAGGTATCTTGTGAACAGACAGCAACAAATGATCAAAGTGAGGAGGAAAGAAATGATCCTTTGAATGAATTTAGAGCAGCAACTTCTGAAACGTGTTTACAGTCAGTGCTACCAGATTATCCTGTAAATGTGGACAAAAATACCAGATTAAAGTCTCATGGAAATGAAATTTTTAATATTGCACCAGGTGAAAATAAACATCCAGTTTCATTCATGACTGATAAAAATTGTGAAGAATTAGCATTTCCAGTATTATTTCCAAAGGGCAGATTTGGCTATACTGTAGAGAGAGCGGTCAATCTGTCACCTACAAAATACTTCAATGCCCGTCTTTTACATTATAGTGGTAAGTTTGCAATGAATCCTGAATATTTGTTTTTTGCGCAGTTCATCATAGAACAAAAAAAAGTTTCAGATAGTATTGCTATTGCTCTGACAAAAGTTCATGGACAGTCTCTGACTGCATCTCATTTAAGATCTAATGTGCAAAATTTTCAAAATCTTATCTTTCAAGACCAGGCTTACTTGTTTTTAAGGCAAATTCCAGGTACACCACCATACTGGCAAAAATTTATGTTTGAAGTTATAGCGATGGTAAAACAACTTGGAATTCCAACATGGTTCATGACATTGTCTTGTGCTGACCTTCGATGGCCTGAGTTGTTTCAAATTATTGGGAAAATACAAGGACTTAATTTAACTGATGAAGAAATTGAAGGATTGTCTTACAATGAGAGGTGCTCTATGCTTAATTCTAATCCTGTTGTTGTTGCTAAGCATTTTCAGTATAGAGTAGAGACATTTTTTACTGAAGTGTTATTGAGCAAAGCAAATCCTATTGGTAAAATAGTTTATTATGCTTTACGTATTGAATTTCAAATGAGAGGATCACCTCATTTACATGCACTAATATGGACAAGTGATTGCCCAAAGTTAACAAATGAAACAAAAGAAGATTACATAAAATATATAGACAATCATGTTCAAGCATACTTGCCAGATAAACAAAAAGATTCTCAATTATTTACCTTAGTTCAGACTTATCAGAAGCACAATCACTCAAAGAGTTGTAGAAAATATACTAATGTTCCATGCAGATTTAATTTTGGACAATTTTTCACAAAGAGAACAGTAGTAGCAGAACCACTTTCTGAAAAGTTAGATGAAGAGTTGAAAAGAGACATTTTAACAAGAAGAAATGAAATTCTTTGCTTAGTAAAAGAAGAAATAAATAAAATCTTGAACCCAAATAAACCACAGTATAATCCTAAGACAACGGAAGAAAAACTGTTGAGTTCATTAGGTGTTACAGAAGAACAATATTACTGGGCCTTGTCTATATCTGATGATTCTGATTTTGATCTGCATCTTAAACGACCGCTTGATAGCTGTTTTATCAATAATTATTTTGTTGCTGGAATAAAAGGTTTTAGGGCTAATGTTGACTTACAACCTGTTTTTAACCATTACAAATGTATAACTTATGTTTGCTCATACTTCACAAAGGATGAAACAGAATGTTCACAGGCTATTGCCAATGCAGCAAAAGAAGCAAAGACTTCAAATTTAGCCATTAAAGACAGTTTAAGAAAAATAGGAGCGGCTTTTCTTTCTACTAGAGAAGTGAGTTCACAAGAATGTGTATATAGATGTATGCCTGAACTTTGGTTGAGAAAAGTTTTCCCTAAAACAGTTTTTGTGAGTACAGATTTACCTGAAAATAGAATTCGAGTTGCAAAGAGCAAAATAGAACTTGATGAGTTACATGAAGATAGTACAGATATTTACAAATCCAATATAATAGAACGCTATAGCATCAGACCTAACAAAAATCCAATTATTGATAACTTATGTCTAGCTGAATTTGCTGCATATTATTACAAAGAATACAAAAATGATTGTGTAACAAGCGATGCACAACCTGAAATTCTTACAGATGATGTTATAGAATCACATGTTCAATTTAATACAAATGCAGATGTCATTAACTATTTACCATCCAAAATAAGATTAATAAACACAAACGAAGTTATGAAATGTAGAAAAACTAAGGCTGTATTACGGTATCATAGACCCAACAAAGTAAAAGAACCCGAAAAGTACTTTCACCACTTACTTATGCTGTACTATCCATGGCGTAATGAAGATAGTCTTATTGGCAATGAACAAACATACGCATCAAGATTTTATGAGCCGAAAGTGCAAGCTATTGTTGAACAAAAAAGAACAATATTTGAACCTGAAGCAGATGCTATAACAGAAGCATTAGAAGCCCTAAGAAATAGTGAAGTTAATAATTTTAGCCATTCCTTTGATTCTTTCAATGATCAAGAAAATGAAGACTTGCAATTAGATATGCAAAGTAATGTTGAAATTGATGACGAATCATTTAATGAACAAATTATTTCACATCTTTCTTCCAATTCTAATAGTGATAAAGTGTCTACAAATGCAACAATTACAAGTTATGTTCAACCAAGGGAAATTTCTGATGATCTATAACGTGAACATATAAGGTCGTTAAACGAGAAACAGCGTATTGCGTATGATAGTGTGCTACGCTGGTGTAGAAACAAAGTTAAAAATCTTCGTTCTTTAAAACCTTACGACATTAACCCAATATATCTTTTTATGACTGGAGGTGCTGGCTCAGGGAAAAGTCATGTAATAAATACAATATATCAGACAGCAATTAAAACATTTAGACAGACAACAAGCAATCCTGATCTGCCAACAGTACTGTTAATGGCACCCACTGGTGTTTCTGCAATACACATAGGCGGAACAACTATACATTCAGCGTTGGCTATCCCTAAAGAAACCGGTAACAATCTTCCAGCAATGTCTGACCAAAAGAAAACACAAATGAGGCTTACACTGTCCGAATTAAAGCTTATTATAATAGATGAAATTTCTATGGTTTCTAACATTACTCTTCTTCATATACATCAAAGGCTAAAGGACATTTTTGGATCATCCAGCTCTAAACTATTTGCCGGTATAAGTATTATAGCTGTAGGAGATTTGTATCAACTACCACCTATACGGAGGAAACCTATTTTTGAAAAATTCAACAATGAATGTTTCAATTTATGTCATCCATGGCATGTCTTCACGATGATAGAATTGACTGACATTATGAGGCAGAAAAATGATCGGCAGTTCGCCGAAATTTTAAACAGATTTAGAACAGCTTCACAAACTGAAGAGGATCTTAATTGTATTAATTCTCGAGTATTAGTCCCATCAACAAACAATTACCCCTTGAATGCACTTCACATCTGGGCAGAAAATGATCCTGTTAATGAACATAACAACAAACAACTTTTACAATTATCTACACCTTTGTTTGTACTTAGAGCAACAGACCAGTATCCATCAAATGTTACAAAACAAGATATTGACAAAGTATTATCAAGAGGGAGATCTGAAACAGGAGGGCTTGAATTTGAAGTGAAGATTAAAGAAGGTGCTAGAGTAATGCTTACTACAAATATTAATATTGCAGATAGACTTATAAATGGACAAATGGGAACTGTTGTTAAGATTGATGTCAATAAAAAAACACAAAAGCCAACTGTGGTTTATATAAAATTTGATGATAATGAAGCAGGAAGAACTTTAATACAAAACAGTAGTAGTATATTTGCTAGAGAAAATGCTGTTGTTCCTATTGAACAAGTATTATCAAAAATAAAAGTTCGACCAGGTAAACCATCGTCTCCAGAAGTACAGAGAATTCAATTTCCTATAAGTCTAGCTTGGGCATGTACAATTCATAAAGTCCAGGGTTTAACACTGCGAAATGTTGTTATAAGTTTCCATTTGAACAAACAAAGATCTTTTAACTATGGACAAGTATATGTTGCGTTAAGCAGGTCAACTTCACTTCAAGGACTTCATATTTTAGGAGAAATCAATACTAAACACATAAAAGCAGATCCTAGAGTACATAATGAATATGATAGATTAAGAAGTTTCAAGTTAGTAGATTTAAAAGACATTACACATTCAAATAAACGAAAGATAGAAGATAACAATTTAGTTGTAACATTATGCCTTTTAAATATACGCTCTCTAAGAAAACATAGTTCTGATGTTAAATGTGATGTAAATCTTTTGAAAAATGATCTTATAGCATTTACTGAGACTCAACTTTTACCTAATGATAACGATTCAGATATTATAGATAATTTATCTCCTTTTTCCTTATATAGGTATGATCATAATTCAGATAAATACTCAAGTTTAGCCATATGCATCAAAAAAAAATTTCATGTTACAAATCAAGAATACTACCCAACTTTAAATGCTGTTAGGTTTATGTTCACATTTAACAACCATAGATCACACGTAAATATTTCTCTCCTTTTAATTTATCGTAAAAATAACTCAAACATACTTGACCTTATTAATGGTATTGACTATTTAGTTAGAAGCAATCCTATCGATATAATCTTAGGAGATTTCAATATTAACTATTTTAGCAGCAACGACATGGAAGTACTCTCATCATTAATGCAGTCTTTGGATTATTTACAAATTGTAGCGATGCCTACATTTATTTCAGGTAGTTTACTAGACCATGTTTACATCAGACAAGCAAATAAACTTGATATCGATAGTTCAGTAATCAATGTGTACTACTCTGATCATGATGCAATAAAAATCACAATACGAATTTAAACTTCGCATTTACCGTTTCGTATTTGATAAATAATAGACTTCGTATCTCCAATACAGAAAATAATTCGTTAAATCAAAAAAGAATGTTGAAAACTTTGATATAATTTGATCTGATGAGACACAGAAAGGAGCCCGTCCATCCTTCCTAGCCGAGTGCCGATGTATTGTCATCAATGCATTCATGGATGTTACTGCTGGGCTTCGCGTTTCCCAGCTGGGTTCCCTGCGCAGACATTTAGTTTCGGGCATGCGCATAGGTGGCCTTTAATGTTTACCACGAGGGCCACCGAGTTTTTACCTCAATTTTAAGTTCACTAAGGTTTATTAGTTTTCACGGTTTGTACGGCAGTTAAGTTGACTTTTATTAAGGCCCATCGGTGTAACTGGAATTGCGAGTTTGTCTCACGGTGCCTCGTGTCGAAATAAACGTTGAAATTTACGGCTGGTTTACATTCGCATCTACAGTAAAAACTCGACCTCAAGCATGGTTTGTCGATGGATGTGTGGTTTACAAGGATAAATACCGTTTACTTGGTTTTCCTATTGCAACTTTCACGGATAATTACGGGCATGGAAAACGAAAACATGGAATCTACAATGGCTTATGGTGAAGAAGGAATTTTCAAAGGTTATCGTTCGCGTTCGCCTTCAATTGACACGGCTTCGTTTCGCGCCATTTCACCGCTTAACACTCCACCGACGGATGCGGCATCAGAAATACGGCTTCATGATTCAGTTAAGGTTCAAGGTTCACTGAATATGGAGGAGAAATCGACGGAGAATGGTGCAGCGGAGTTAGAATCGGGCGCAAGGAAGAAAATTACAACGGATAAAGGTAAACAGTACGAGATACAAAGGTTAAAAGAGCGTAGAACTGTGGCTCTTCGCCACGTGACTAGGCAGATAAACAAAATGAAGCCTCTTCTTGTTGATCTTAACAATTTTGAGTTTGTATCATCTGAAACGGAAGGTTTAAACAATTTACTTGTCAAGTTACAAGTTGCTCAGGATAATTTCCTCGAAGTGTTAGAGAATGAATCAGATATTGCCAGTGCTAATTCATGGTATGAAGTTCATGATGGAGATGTGTTTAAGTTTAAACAGTCTGTCTGTGAATATTTGTCTAAGGCGAAAGAGCTTCAGTCTGCTGAATTAAATTCTGCTGCTTCTAACAAGTCTCATCGCTCTAGAAAGTCTAATCACTCTAGACGTTCTAATTTATCTTCACTTTCATCTAATGCGAAATTGATAAAGGCCAAGACTAAGGTTGCAGCCCTAGAAGTTGAGACAGCTTTTCTGAAGGAAAAACAGGCACTGAAAATGGCCGAGGAACAATTGGAGCTTAGGAAAAGTCTAGCTAAGGCAAAGGAAGAAGAAAGGATTTATGAACAAATGAACAGTGAAGAGTGGGTTTCCACACCTACATGTTTACAGACACAAAAGCTTCCAATATTCCCAGTGTCCAGTCTACTCCCAGCCAACATTACGAAGGATACAAACATTACCTCCCTGTCAACGCCAGGGTCGGTTGTAACGATGACAACGGCAGCAATGGTGACTAGTTCATCCTCATCAAACGCCATTCCAATTTTAGAACCTGCTTCAAAGTCTCTTCCAGCACATTCTTCTGGCAATCATGTCTCAGGGCACCAGTACCCCACTCGAGCAAATCCTCTTAGTGGATATACTACAGAGCAAACAGGCCCCATTTACACAAGCCCAATGACAGCATGCAGATCAGGAAATTCAGGCTTTGACTTTGAAACCCATGTAGACATTGTGACTCCTGGGTGTGTAGTGAACCCCACTGAAATTCCCACAAGTGCACATATTTCATCAACTCAACCCCATTTCATAGACGGGCATGCAGTTGTGTATTCTATCAGAGATCAATCACAGGGGATCCCACAGACACCCCAACGTGTTTATAGCCCTCCAAGTCGTTCAGCAAGTTTGTCTGTTAATCCCTTGACAGTCCAGGACAATACCTTTCAAGATATTGTAGACATTCAAAGAAAGCAGACGGAATTGTCTCGAATTATGGTTTCCCAGCAAGCAAGGAGCCTTCTTCCATCAACTGAGCCTCCGATGTTTTACGGTGACGCTATGGAATTTCCCGCATTTATGACTGCCTTTGAGTCTTTGATTGAATCAAAAGTTGAAGATTCCTGTGAAAGGCTGTATTTTCTGGGTCAGTACACTTCTGGTAAAGCTAAAGAAGTTATTAATGGTTGTCTTCAGAGAAAATCAGAAGGATCCTACAAAGAAGCCAAGGGACTGCTAAAGAGACAGTTTGGAGATCCTTTCAAGATTGCAAATGCTCACATCACAAAACTGTCTTCATGGCAACCAATCAGAGCAAACGATGGCTCAGCTCTCCAAAATTTCTCTATTGCTCTGGACCAAGCAAAGTCTGCTATGAAAGGCATGTCTCACATGGATGATTTGAACACAGCTCATGTACTGCGACAGCTTTGGGAAAAGTTACCAAGGCATCTACGAAGCAAATGGACTGAAAGGAACAATAAGACCAAGATTGAAAAAGGAAGGATAGCTGACTTTGAGGAGTTCTCACAATTTGTCCGCAAACAGGCTGAGCTTGCCACAGATCCTGTATTCTCAGAAGAAAATGTTACCAAACCTCATCATGATGAGAAAGACAAAGGCACTCATGTCAAATTCAGACGAAGGCCACGTAGCAGAGGAAAATGAACAAGCCTTGCCACGGGATTAAAGCAGGAAGGTAGAAAGGAGCAGTCCACGTCGTGTTCCTTATGCAAAAGGCCTCACAACCTAAATGATTGTGAACAGTTTTTAAAGAAAACTCTAACTGAGCGACGGGAGTTTGTAGTGGAGAAGAAACTGTGCTTTGGTTGCTTTAGTGATCAGCACATTGCTAAAAACTGCAAGGAGCGGCAGACATGTAAGACTTGCAAAAGGCCACACCCCACATCGCTACACGACTATGATTGGGCGAAGAAGATCAGCAACGACAGTGATAATCAACCTGGAGCTGAACCTCGGGTTAGCAGCAACCGCACTGCCATCTGTAACGTCACGGAAGCTGGAGATGTACCTATCAACATGGGTATATTACCAGTTCACTTGTTTCACAAGAGTGATCCAGCAAAGAAGATAAAGGTTTATGCACTGCTAGACAACGCCAGTGGTGGGACATTTGTGACTGAGAAGTCAATGAAGGCGCTTGGCATTGAGGGAAATGACACTGACCTTATCCTTACTACGATTCACGGAACAAGCAGTGTTACCACAAAGGCCATTGAAGGATTGGTGGTAGCCCACATTAAAGAAGAGGACGTGATCTTGGACCTACCTAGAACGTTTACGCGGCATGTGATTCCAGCAGACCGCAATGAAATACCTCGACCTGACGTAATCTGCAAGATGTCTCATTTGAAGAAAATCAGTGCAGAGATACCCCCCTACATAGCAGACATCGAAGTGGGTCTGCTTATTGGATTGAATTGCCCAAGTGCCCTACGTCCAAGAGAAATCGTTTACGGCAAAGATTCAGACCCGTACGCAGTTCGGTCACTCCTCGGATGGTACGTCAACGGGCCCCTCTGTAATCCACAGCTGAGTAGCCAGATTACATGCAACCGAATCAATCTTAGCCCTGAAGATACTATAATTACCCCTCGAGGATATCTAGTCACACAGAGAAAGGTGAAGGAGCGGATAACTCCACAAGCAGTTAGTCAGATGTTCGAGTTGGACTTCTCTGAACGAGAAAAGGGGACAGCAATGTCACGTGAAGACATCAAGTTCTGCGAAACGGTGGAGAGCGGCATCGTTCATCTCGATGACCTGCATTATGAGATGCCCCTCCCATTTAAGCATCAGAACGTTCAGCTCCCTAACAACTATGCACAAGCAGAAAAGCGTCTGACTGGCCTAAAAAGGCGTCTGAAGGCCGATGACAGATATTGTGCGGATTACTGCAGTTTTATGGCTGATATCATCTCCAAAGGATATGCTCGCAAGGTGAATGACGAGTTCAAAGATGAGGTTGGAAGAACCTGGTACCTTCCTCATCACGGGATCTATCATCCGCAGAAGTCCAAAGTACGAGTGGTGTTCGATTGTTCGGCCACATTTGAAGGACAGTCCTTGAATGACAAGCTTCTTCAGGGACCGGATCTTACAAGTAACCTCCTTGGCGTGCTAACCAGATTTCGCCAGGAGAAGTATGCCTTTATGGCGGACATCGAGAAGATGTTCTTTCAAGTGAGAGTTAGAAAGGAAGATCAAAGTTTCCTCAGATTTTTGTGGTGGCCAAATGGAGACTTGGAGCAGAAAGCCGAAGAGTATTGTATGACTGTGCACCTCTTCGGTGCGGTATCATCTCCTGCATGTGCCAACTATGCGCTTCAGCGGACAGCAGATGACAACGAAGACAACTATGGAACTGAGGTAGCCAACACCCTTAGAAGGAACTTCTATGTAGATGATGTTCTAAAATCTGCAAGCAGCGAGGACAAAGCTATCGATCTAGCGAAGGACGTCAAGGCAGTTTGCACGAATGGGGGATTTAACTTGACTAAGTTTGTGGGCAACACTGAACGCATCATTAACTCAATTCCTGACGAGCACAGAGCAGAGAATGTGAAGAGCCTTGCACTTGGCCAAGATAAGTTGCCCATTGAAAGAGCACTAGGAGTTATTTGGTGCATCGAATCAGATACGTTCAACTTCAGGATTGAACTTAAGGATAAGCCTTGCACACGTAGAGGCATCCTTTCAACGATTAGTTCCATCTACGACCCCTTAGGTTTCATCGCTCCGGTAGTACTTGTTGGAAAGAAGATATTACAAGACATCTGTCAGTCTAACAGCTGGGATGAACCCGTTGACGATGCAACCAAAAGCAGATGGGAAAAATGGCGGAATGAACTTTGCTTACTTGAAAGTTTAAAAGTGCCAAGCAGTTTCAAACCCGCAGAATTCGGAAAGATTGTGTCGGCACAGCTCCACTGTATGTCCGATGCTTCGACGTGTGGGTACGGACAGTGCTCATATTTGAGACTTGAAGACGAGAGAGGGAAAGTACATGTGTCGTTTGTTATGGGAAAGGCCCGAGTAACACCGAAGAAGACAGTCAGTATCCCGAGATTGGAATTGGCTGCTGCCACAATTTCTGTCAATATTGGTGACAAGTTAAAGGATGAATTGGAGTATGAGGACATAAAGGACTACTACTGGACGGACAGTAAAGTCGTCTTAGGCTTTATAAGTAATGAATCTCGTCGTTTTCATACCTACGTAGCCAACAGAGTTCAGCTTATCCACGAGCACACTACACCTTCACAATGGCACTATGTGGAAACTGCATTGAATACTGCTGACGAAGGGTCGAGAGGTATGTCTCCAAAGAACTTTGTTGAGAAGGCGGCATGGATCACGGGTCCTGACTTCCTGAAAGAACCTGCAAAGAGCTGGCTGAAGGAAGAAACGTATGAAGACCACGTGGATCCAGATTCCCCTGAAGTCAAAAATGTCAAGGTTAACATTAGCACGGTGAAAGAGAGCAGTGATATTGTCAAGAGACTTCGACGATTCTCCAGTTGGTTTAAAGCAAAGATGGCTGTAGCACTTTGCCTGAAATACAAGAGACATCTGAGAGATAGAGTCCTAGCCAAGAGAAAAGTGTCCGGCGGTTTGGCATCTGATGAAGGACCTGCCGGACGTAAGGATGTCAATTCTACACGAGTCAACGTAGCTGACTTAGAAGAAGCAGAAATGGAGATCATAAAGCACGTACAAAGAAATGAGTTCCCGTCAGAAATTAAAAGTCTGCAAGACGTTCAAGAGAAAGTCGTCTATGGTAGTCGTAAGTCAGACAAAGAAAAGAAAGCCCTGTTTAAGAGGACAACTTCTCTCCGCATGTTGGATCCAGTTCTAGACGGTGATGGTGTTATGAGAGTTGGTGGAAGAATACGGAAGGCCAATCTGCCCCCCACTCTAAAGAACCCTGTGATCCTACCAAAGTCAAGCCACATTAGTTCACTGATTATCAGCCATGTTCATGAAAGAACACATCATAGCGGAAGAGGGATAACTTTGAACGAGCTTCGTTCCTGTGGCTATTGGATTGTTAGCGGAAATGCGATGGTCAGGCAGTTTATTTCTAAATGTGTGACATGTCGTCACCTTCGAGGGAGCCAAGGAGAACAGAAAATGGCAGATTTGCCAAAGTCGCGCGTAGAGCCAACGCCACCCTTTACCTATTGTGGGGTCGACTACTTTGGCCCTTGGCACGTCCAACGAGGAAGATCTGTCGTGAAGAGATACGGAGCCTTGTTTACTTGCTTAGCAAGTAGAGCAGTACACATAGAGGTGGCGGATTCTTTGGAAACGGATTCGTTTATAAATGCACTCAGACGTTTCATCTGTAGACGGGGATCGGTTAGGGAAATCCGCTGCGATAGAGGAACGAATTTCATTGGTGCAGAAGCAGAACTCAAGAAAGCTATTGAAGAAATGGATGACCAGGAGATCAAAGCGGAACTCCTTAAGGAAAGCATCGATTGGATTAAAAACCCTGCATCTGCTAGCAATTTTGGTGGTGTCTGGGAAAGACAAATCAGGTCAATCAGAAATGTCATGAATGGTCTCATCAGAGAACATGGTAGTCGTCTGGACGAAGACTCGTTGAGGACCTTCCTTTGCGAAGCCGAATACACGATCAACAACAGACCTCTGACAGTGGAGACCCTCAGCGACCCACATTCTGCACCACCATTATCACCAAGTATGCTGCTTACAGGAAAGACAAGACTTGTGCTGCCCCCGCCTGGAGAATTCAAGAGAGAAGACATGTACTGCAGAAAGATGTGGCGGCGTACACAGCATATGGCTCAAGAATTCTGGTCAAGATGGTGTAAAGAATATCTGCAGCAGTTACAAGCAAGAAACAAGTGGATTCGGCCACGAAGAAATTTTCAGGTCGGAGATGTTGTGTTGTTGAAAGAAAACCAGTCTCCTAGAAACAGATGGCCCATGGCTAAAGTGGTGGAAACTCACCCTGATGATCAGGACCAAGTACGTTCGGTGACAGTGTTGACAAGTAATGGATCCAGACTGGAAAGACCTGTTAACAAGCTTGTGCTGCTCGTAGAAGCGTGAGAGACCGGGATTCCCCGACGAGGAGCCTGAGGAGCCAGAACTTTGTTAGGAAAGAGATTTACAGTGAAAGAAACTTTAAGTGTTTTCACTAAGCATGGAACATTGACATTGTGTTTGCTAAAGATTAGTTCCTTTTTGTAGAAAATGTTGGACATTTTGGGGAGCCATGTTACTGCTGGGCTTCGCGTTTCCCAGCTGGGTTCCCTGCGCAGACATTTAGTTTCGGGCATGCGCATAGGTGGCCTTTAATGTTTACCACGAGGGCCACCGAGTTTTTACCTCAATTTTAAGTTCACTAAGGTTTATTAGTTTTCACGGTTTGTACGGCAGTTAAGTTGACTTTTATTAAGGCCCATCGGTGTAACTGGAATTGCGAGTTTGTCTCACGGTGCCTCGTGTCGAAATAAACGTTGAAATTTACGGCTGGTTTACATTCGCATCTACAATGGATTCTGTTATCAAGTAAGTAGGATACAAAAAGGCTTTTTACTTTTTCTATATCAACGTTCGACTCCTTACTGTGATGTTTTGTTGAGCTCTAGAAGTTGATTGATTTGATTAATGCGTCGATGGATTGTATTATCAATTATGCAGAATACAAGTAGATTTTCTAATAAATTAATTTGTAAATGAACGAAATAGATCCGCTTTATGATTCCAGCCATTATTCTTTTCAGTCACTAGCGCAAGATATAATGAGTAGATGCTCAATTATAAACTTCCTGAATAAATGTAATATAAAGATCCGGTACTTAGACGACGAACATAACTCATGGATCAATCTACCCAACAACAACAAACGAGGCTTCAGGAATTTTGGAAGACCACAAGAACTGCTTCAGAAAGGGAATTTTTAAACAATTAAATTGAGGACAATTCAAGCTAGCCCTTCCCGAGGGGGTGCTTCAAGTACCAATGTTCGGTTTGGCGCAAGAACTCCTTCGCGCTGTCGCCTATTGAAAAAGGCACAGGCGACAGTTTCAAGTTTGGAAACAATTCTGCAAACCTGAAGTATCTCAGTGAAGCATAGTGTCCAGTGACAGACAATGGAATGAAATACATTGGGAAGCACTGTGTTAAGTTAAACTACTTGAATATCAAAGGCTACAAAGCTGTACGAGATGTCGGCATAACTCACATCGTTCAAAACTGCTTCAAACTGATATTTCTTGATATGGGGAAGTGTAACATCATGGATTATGATATTGATGGTATGCATATTATCAGCATTCATTGGCCTCCGTTGAAGAAACTCATTATACGAAGATGTAAACATATGACAGCTACAGGAATCAAGACTATTGCTGCACAATGCTGTAGTTCCCGGTAGTACTTACAAGTGCAAGAAATCTTAGAAAACTATAGATGAAGAAAAAATATTACTGTATTCAAAAGTATGTGTACATGGATAAAGCATTTGTTCAGTCTGTTTTTTTTTTTTTTTTGCTTGGTTTGTAGAGTAACTTGCAGCTCCAATACAGTGAGTTGTGCTATCTTCTTGATAACTACGGCGTGAAGAGGAAATTAAACTATGTAGTACATCGTCACGTACCTGGAACTGACAAGGAGCAAGCGACCATATCGTTTTAATGTTTTAGATTCAAATGTACTGTTTACAGAAAGAAAATTAACCTTTTGAAGGGGTAAATCGAAAGGATAAGTTCCAAGAACTACTCGACAGTTTAAATGATAGAAAATGGACAGCTCGCGGTATTGACTGCGGACCAGATTGTGCTTCGCAGTGCGAAGAGCCAGGAAACCTGCGCTGCAGACTTCGTCGAACTGATGCCTAAACTTTATTGGAAATCCACTCCATAAAAAAATTCAAGTCTGATTGTCAATTTCTACTTAAAGTTTACGTGTTCATTAAGTAAAGCTTTTTGTCTTCAACAATAATATTAACTTCTGTCTTCTGAGTCAGATAGTGTAATCTGCCCCGGGTCATGACGTTTTCCGAAAGCAATTACCGTTATGATCTCAGGATAGCTGTGAAGCGTACAATGGAAATAAATCAGGAATAGCATCACGCGTAAATGCCAGTATAGGCATCTTGTTTATTCATTAAACTCACCCCTCTCCCACTCGGGGTGTATTGTTCTGATTGTCTTCAACAGAAGCTGGCCAATCAAAATCCATTCTTGTCGCTTACATCGCGAGGGAGGGGACCCACTCACCCCTACCTGTGTGACGTCAACGCATCATTTGATCTATTTATTAAAAACAGATTAAATTTGGCGCCATATTGTTAACATGTTCTGAACTCAAGTGTGCCGTTTTCCAACGGAAATTTCACCATTTTGAAGCGGCAAATCGAAAGAATAACTTCTAAGAAGCACCCAACATTTAAAACGGTGGAAATTGGTAAATTCCTGGCGAAGGAATCGTGCTTTGTTTGACAGTCTTAGACCACGACGCGAGACTGAAAAGAGGTTATTGAGAAGCTTACGTTATCGCAATGGAATTCCTGCAATTTCCCTTGAAACCCTGAGTAGCGTAACACAAGGGAAACAACGTCACGCGATCGTCGTGACTCAAACTATTCCATTAGCAAGGATAGTTTTATCAATCGGCGAAGCATACAGTTGGAATAAATGAATCAGCCCCAGCATCTCGCGTAATGCCAGTATAGCAGGCATCTTGTTAGTTTCAAGTTTTGATAGTTTACCTAAGCAGACCAAGTAACAAAATCAGGCATCATCATCTTCCTAATATTCTCCTAATTCATCGGCACGACGGGTCGAGATCAGAGGCCAGTGACTTTCGTATACCACGAGACTAAAAGGGTACCCCTGTCGGGTGCACATCCCCCAGCCCCACGGGGCTAAAGCCCGAAATTTACGGGACACATATAAACTTAATCTCGTACTCAGATCTCAGTCGGTTCCGGAATGTCGAAATGTGACTGTGGGAGATCTGGATACGAGATTAATATAAACGGGCACCGAGCCGGGCAGACCGTCAGACTACTTCCGCTTCTCTCAGCATTTGACACCGTTTTTATTTATTCCTCTCTTAAGATTCATGGAGGATTTAAGTTTTCCTGGTAGTGAGCCGTGGGAGTTAATCCAAATGGAAAAACTTAGAGAAGAGGTTGGGGAAAATGGTGTTTTGAACGTGGAAGAATTCTTCAAGAAAAGGCTAGAGAGATGGCGAGAAGTCGAGGTTAACATCGCAATCACTGGTGACTCGGGAACTGGAAAGTCCAGCTTTATCAACGCGATCCGAGAGTAAGTACTAAAACTGACTATGACCCATATTAGACATATTTATCGACTCGTGAAATCAGCTCACTAAAGTACTGTTTACCCTGTTGTTGTATACTGAAACCGAAAAAAGGTTTCAAATTTAATTCAGAGAGCGGTGAACTGGTTTCTATCCAACATGCATCGAGGGTCCAACTTTTAACGGCTCTAGAATACTAAAAAATACAGTGTTGTAATATCCAACATTTCACTATTTGTACGTTGCAAGTTGTGAATTTCGAGTAGATCTGCGAGTTGTAACCTTACGTCGCAGGCAATTTGTTGCCGAGATGTAAACGTTGTCTCTGGTGTATCTAACTTATGGGAATAAAAGGAAACGTAAAACACCCATTCATTTCAAGCTTTTCAGGCAAATTACCGCAATAGCCGAGGAAAATTTCTTTCATGATCGTCCACTATATCCTCGCTTAGCTTGTATTTCACTTTCAAATCATTTTTTTAATATCATTACAAAACCTGAAGTGTCACAACGAAACCGAAAATGTACTGATAGCCTTCATACATATTGAAACCTTTGCAAGGGTAATGCCCTAGATATATTGGAAGCAACTTTAATCGAAAACTGTAAGAAATTAAAAATACATTTTCGGCTTATGTATATGCGTTATTTATTAAAATTGTCTTGAATTCTTTTCTGTGCCTTATTGATAGAAACGAACTAAAGAGAACTCGAGGGTCATGAAAGGAAAGAAAACAAATTCATCGATCACTCCAGCTATGTTGAGCAATTTAATACGTTAAATTTTATGCAATAGTTTGTGGCATACAATACTTTTAAATAGGCATTTTTGTGTCTAGAGTGTATGACGACGATGATGGGGCAGCTGAAGTCAGTGTCACCGAATGTACTACGGAGCCAACTGCGTATGATCACCCGACCAATCATAACATAAAGTTCTGGGATTTACCAGGTATAGGCACCCCAAACTACCCTGACCTGGAGACATACTGCGAGAAAGTAAACTTGGAGAAGTATCATACCTTTCTCATCTTCACAGCCAGCCGATTCACCGAGAACGACTTGGAATTGGCCAAGAAAATTAGAGAGATTAAAAAGACATTTTTCTTCATTCGCACAAAAATCGATGAAAGTGTTCGTGCTGAGAGGCGAAAGCGATCATTTAATGAGGAGGCCATGCTAGAGAAAATCCGACGCAACTGTGTAGAAAGTCTGGGCGACTTGCTGAGCAATGAGAGGGATATATTTTTGATAAGCAATCACAACCCTGACAAATGGGACTTTGCCCGACTAACTCAGGCCATCCTAGATGCATTGACGAGATATCAGCGAGAGAGCCTGACCTTGTCTCTTGGTAATGTGATAACGCGGTCGTCAGAAGATATCTTTCAAAGAAAAGTAGATGTTCTCAGAGGGCGTATATGGATGGTTGCTTCAGCATCTGCTGCCGCTGCGCTTGTTCCGTTACCCGGATTATCCTTTGCCGTTGATGCCGCTCTAATCCTGAAGGAGCTCAGCTTTTACAGATCCCAGCTTGGTCTTCCTGAAATAGGTTCGGCAGAATTTGCGAAGCTTCATCTTGCCACTAAAGAAAAGGTTATCAAAGTTGGCCTGACGACTGCTGCGCAACTAGGCGGGATTATGGCGCCCTATGCTGCAGCAGCAGCCCTTGAAGAAATCACTCGTTTTATTCCGTTTGTAGGTCTGGCCATTGCCAGTGGTATGTCGTTTGGCGCGACATATTATGCGTTAAGCCAGCTTTTGAAAAATGTTGAAGAAGCGGCAGTATTAGTCCTGAAGGAAACTGCTGAAAAAACAGCCGCCGAATTGGAACTGGCGATTGATTAAGTTTGTCAGGTTAACTTGATTTTTACATTTAAAAAATGTAGTTTTAAATGAAACTGTGCATAAGCAAAAAAAATGCTGTTGTAAGACTGTGTTGTTGGTATTCTAGTTTCTCGGTTTAAGCTTTTACTGAGCCGGTTCTAAAAAAGTAGACGGAATTCAGCAAAGTTTGTTTTTCAGGTCGTGTCACCAGTTTAAATTTTAGAGCCTTGAATAATGTCCATTTAATCTTTAAATCAAAGCAAAAGAGAATATTTACTATCGCTCAGTCATATAGTTTTTCGAATTGAGAATAAAGATTACTCATTGCTCAAAAAGATGTCTTTTTTTCGTATAACGGTACAACAAAAAATTATTTCTGATTACTCGAATAACGGGCCTGATGATGGTGTTATGAGGACACCGAAACGTTGTCTTAAAAAATACGATTCTACCCGTAATTTTCATCATCAAATCCATAACATTATCATGCCTGATTTATTCTAGAAATTAGCTTAATTTGAGCGCGGGGTAACTTAAACTACAAAACACTGACGGCAAGACTACGAAATCTACAATCGACTACAACATCGGGTGGGTAGAATTATAACCCGCAATTAAGGTAATGATGTTAGATCAGCTAATATTGGAAATTAAAGTGTGAAGAGGGAATGATCTGGGGACTACCAAAAGAAAGCATAAAGCAATGAATAGGAGAGACCCAGGTTATCTCAACGATCTTAAAAAGAAAAAACAGTGTTTAATATGTACTTCATTCACAGTCAGTCACCTCAGCTCAGTTAGTCAGTCAGTCAGTCAGTCAGTCAGTCAGTCAGTCAGTCAGTCAGTCACTCATCCGCTCTCCCTCTTTTTGTCACCCTGTCTGCCTCCCTCCCCATTCCAGCAACTTTCTGACCGCAGCAAAAACGGCGATATAGAGGTTGTAGGTTCCTGCAAGCTTGGTTCGAGCGAAACAAATTGACAATCCATATATATAGTCGAACGTTAAAACCCGGAAATGAAATCACTACAAGTGCTTTCTACACCACTTTTAGGGAACAACACACTAACCGAATAGCTCTTGAGAATTGAAAACAGCTGCCTCCAGTCCTTGCGACTGGAACCACAACGCGAAAGTCCAGGTAAAGTTGAAGCGAGGAGGACGTATTAAAGACATCCACAGAAGAGCGCCAGCATGATATATCAGCAGTTGTCCGAAAGCGGTGCAGAACGAAAAAATGTTTTCGTTACATGGATTCTCGTCATCGCCAGCAGACCTCATCCTCAGGACGGGAAAAAGTCGAAACGGGCGGAAAAGTACATTTCCTGTTTACTTTTCTTCGAATTCATTGAACTGTTTTTTTTTTTTTTTTTTTTTTTCCGTTTTGACTTTTTCCTCATCCCCACTATTTACCACTGGGTCTCCGAGGATACAACAACTGATAAGAGGGACAAGACATTACAATGACGCTTAAATGACGGCATACTCGTTTACATGCCATTTCATGTGTATGTGTGTAGTCAGAGCGGCGGAATCCCTTTTCATCATGGATGAGTTCAGCGGCCTTGCGATTGGGGACGAGGATTGGGAGGTGATCCAAATGGAAGAGCTTAAAAAAGAAATCGATGAAAGTGGCGTTTCGAATATCGAAGCGTTCTTTAAGAAAAGGCTAGACAGATGGCGAGAAGTCGAAGTAAACATCGCAATTACTGGCGACTCGGGAACTGGGAAATCTAGTTTCATCAACTCAATACGAGAGTGAGTAGATTATTTTATTAAGAGTGAATATGCCTTATTGAGTTACAGTTTATTTATATGTAGCGAGACATTTCCTCGTAATCCTTCTATCACTAAAACATTGGTTAGTGTTGTGTTGTTAAGCTTACTGTAATTTGTAAGATTGGCAGACTGTAGAGTTCGGTTAATTTTGGTTCGCCTGACATTCTGGCTGAGGTCGCTTAGAGAGTTATCGCTGCATATAATAATATAACATGGTGTTTTCATCAAATTCCATCGACCGCATGCATGATTTCTTGTTGTTGATAAATTGAATTGATTTATACGGCTATAGAGGTTTTTAAACACAATTCGCGTGGCAGCCGCTGCACGCGGTCATTCAAGGGAAATGTGCCGTTTTGCGATTGTCTGGCCTCTTTTGATATCAATTGTAGAGTGTGGGAAAAATGAAAACCGTTTCACCGACTTGAGTTTTTCAATAAAACGAGGGAAGTTCCTTTCAAGAACCTGCACCATCGCCCCTCTCCACCTGAGAAGTGTATCACCATGCTTCGAAAATGGTTTCACTCTTAATCCGGAAAATGACCGGAAGTTCTTCTCGAATACAGTAGTCATTATTCAAGACTGATTCATTATGCATTAAAATGCATTAAAAATTGCTAAAATTTCTGAGGGGAATGTATTAAAAATGAACTGTTTTAGTCTATTTGCTTAAAACTGGTTGATTCAAAAGGAAAGCAAATAAATATATGGCGATTACAGTCAAAAGACTTAGCTCTTGTTTTTACTTGACCAAAAAGCAAAATGCTATTAATTATTGCTCGGTGTTTTTTCCTGTCTTTTAATAAAACTGAGCACACGTGAAAATTGAAGAAAATCGAAAGTGAATTCAGAGATCAATCACTCTGAAAGACCAATGCATCAGTCAATTCCAATTGACGAGAGCTTAAGATTTGTAAACCCTGTTCCCTGTGAAGAAAAGTGCCGGGAATTCCAGCTAAATTTTACTTTCATTGGCAACCAGTTTACAATAATGGAATAATAAAACAAAAGTCCTATCCAGCAAGGCCGTGAAAATCTACTTTTTCCGAAAAATCCTTCCTTACTTCATTCATATTAATGGTGTTTAGGACCTATATTTCTCAGTTCCGGCAGTCAACAGCTCTAACGGAACAGTCAGATTATTTAATATTGCCACATGAGTTGGATTCTTGTGCCCACACCGACGAACCACTAAATATTTTAGTGTCAGAGCTCGCCATCGCAAATCCGTAAATCCGCGCGGCAAATCCGGGCCTCTGCGGAGGAAAGAGAATCTAGACTGTCATCATTTGTTAGGGATTCCCTCCGCACACTACGTCTTCTCGTGAAGGCAATTTTTGCGCGGGTTACTCGCTGGTTTTACTATCCCTTAGACTGCTCGAAGCCTAGAGAGAATTTTCATCCGCGGGCTCCTTTTCTTTACCGAAGTGCGCCAAATCGGCACCTGTAAATAAATTAGTGATTTTGTACGATTTCGTGTCAGTTATTAATTATATGCTTAAGCTTAAGCTATTATTGGCTAATTTACCAGTTACCAAAATCAGTTGCAGCGCAATAAGAGGTGGTTAGACTATAATAGAAGCATCTTTGTTTTTAGACTCTATGAAGATGATGAAGGGGCAGCTGAAGTTGATGTCACCGAATGCACTACAGACCCGACTGCATATGATCACCCGACCAATCATAACATAAAGTTCTGGGATTTACCAGGTATAGGCACCCCAAACTACCCTGACCTGGAGACATACTGCGAGAAAGTAAACTTGGACAAGTACCATACCTTTCTCATCTTCACAGCCAGCCGATTCACCGACAATGACTTGGAATTGGCCAAGAAAATTAGAGAGATTAAAAAGACATTTTTCTTCATTCGCACAAAAATCGACGAAAATGTTCGTGCTGAGAAGCGAAAGCGATCATTTAATGAGGAGGCCATGCTAGAGAAAATCCGACGCAACTGTGTAGAAAGTCTGGGCGACTTGCTGAGCAATGAGAGTGATATATTTTTGATAAGCAATCATGATCCTGACAAATGGGACTTTGCCCGACTAACTCAGGCCATCCTAGATGCATTGACGAGATATCAGCGAGAGAGCCTGACCTTGTCTCTCGGTAATGTGATAACGCGGTCGTCAGATGATATTTTTCAAAGAAAAGTAGATGTTCTCAGAGGGCGTATATGGATGGTTGCTTCAGCATCTGCTGCCGCTGCGCTTGTTCCGGTACCCGGATTATCCTTTGCGGTTGATGCCGGTCTGATCCTTAAGGAACTCAGCTTTTACAGATCCCAGCTTGGTCTTCCTGAAATAGGGTCGGCAGAATTTGCGAAGCTTCATCTTGCCACTAAAGAAAAGGTTATCAAAGTTGGCCTGACGACTGCTGCGCAACTAAGCGGGATTCTGGCGCCTTATGCTGCGGAGGCAGCCGTTGAAGAAGTCACTCGTTTTATTCCGTTTGTAGGTCTAGCCATAGCGGGTGGTATGTCGTTTGGTGCCACATATTATGCATTAAGCCAGCTTTTGAAAAATGTCGAAGAAGTGGCATTGTTAGTCCTGAAGGAAGCTGCTGAAAAAACAGCTGCCGAACTGGAATTGGAGATTGATTAAGCTGTTGTAAGACTGGGTTGTTATGACATGATTGATATACCATTCTTAGAATGTTAGTTTAAAGTCGTAATTATTATTGCAAAAGCAGATGAAATTTAGGAAAGTTTGTACTTACGATTTTGCGAGAGTCTTGTTTTTTTTTCTGTGAGTACTTATAGGATTTTGTGTGGATACGGATAGAATATTTACATTCTACAGTAAAAGTTCAGCAAACTTGAAATATTCGGCACGGCTATAGCTATCAAATAAATCAGATAATTTTTTTTTCCATTCGAACCAGTTATGGTCACTCTCTCTACTTCTAAGGTTACCATAGCAACAATATGGTTTGGTGGGTCAAGTTTAAAATATCATGTTGTACGTAAGGGCTCATCGTATCAATTCAGTAAAAAAACATTTTTGGCTTTACTTTGTTTTTTCCTTTTCGATACTTTATTATTGGCCACTCATCACAAAGTTATTGCAATAAGTGAACATACATATATGAACGTTTATGAACTAATTAAACAAATTTTGTGGGACAAAACTTGGGAGCCAAACTTGGCCTTGCCCATTCAACTAAAAGGCTCTTCAAAACAAAATTCGATCAGCTCTATAGTATCATCAGTAAAGGACGTAAAGATTCAGTTTGTTTGTTCTCAATCTACTTGTAAAATGATTTTGTGCCTTGTTCGCTTTGTGATCAGGCGAATATTGGGACGAGAGCGAAAAAATGGAGGAGGGGGGAGGGGAGGGGAAAGAGAAAACCCAGTCTGCCCCCTCTATTCTCCCTTCTCCTCCCTTCCTCTGGTTACAACAACAACAACAACAACAACAACAACAACAACAACAATCTTTATTCGTGCCCAGAAATTATACAGAGTTACATTAATACAAGAAAGAAAAATTACTAAAGAAGAGGGCACAGCCACTTAGAAATAGCAAGCTAATCGAGCTAAGTGGCTGGGCCAAGCGGAAAAATTTGTAAATACCCTACATTAAAGAACTAAGGACACGATTTACCACGATTTACTTGCCTCTCGTCCTTATTTCCGCGCTTTCAAACAGCGAAAAGCGCATCCCTCTTTTTCTTAACCACGCCTCAGAAACTCTTGTTACATTAAAAGAACGTTTCTCTTCTCCGGAGAGTGTTTGGAAGCGAAGTAGTCCGAACTTTGGCAAGAAATCCTGAAAATCTATTTATCGAAGAGAAGGATTTATAGTCTGAAGCATCGCGTTGTGTGACCGTTAATTATTCTAAAAATGTTGTTTGTGAACGTACCTTGCATGCAAAAATAATGCGAACTGACAACAAACTGAATTTTTTTTTAAAGCTAAAAAAGAAAAAAAATTATGCCTGAAAGAAAGCCTTAATTTACATAAAACTGACTGGCCAAAGGCCGGAGAGGCACGTGATCGACCTCGTTCCCAGGGAGATTGCCACGTGAAATGTGGTTGAAAACATTGTGAATTAAACCTCTTACACCTCTCTATCACTGCACATTCTGGACAGCGTTTCTGATAATTTTACTGCGTTCACAATTGTACTCGCGGCTTTATTCTCTGCCAACTCTGGTTCGTTGACAAATGTGAATTGCAGTTGGCTACAGTAAGGCCCAGGACAAACGTCGAATCTTAGTCGAACTTAATTCGTCGAACCTATTAATTTTGAAATAGGCGCATGAATGGTGCGACGTTTGCCGCAATTAAGTTCGACTCAAATTAATTGGTTCGACTCCAGCATAAGTTCGACTTGCCAAGTCGGATAATGCGACAGTGGTTCGGCGTTACAGCAAACGCCGTTCTAAACACGCGCTGAACTCAATTCATAAATCATGCAAATTACAAAATAATTGATTCAAATGTGATGGACTGCGCAAAAGTCACAAAAATACCGACTCCCCCATCTGCCAAACGCTATTTCCCCCCCTGACGAGCATGCGCTGTACAAAGACAATTTCGCGACCAGAAATGTCGGGGGGTGGGTACGGCTACACGTAGGCTAGAATGTTTCCAAACATCACATATTGGGCCCTAAAACTAATCAGACTGACTGAAGACAGCCATTCAATGTTTTTCGATCCCAGATTTCTTTCCTATTCTCCTCTAAAATAATATAGTTATTCCGGTCAATTAGCCTGCGGAACATGTGCAACAAATTTGCATATCATTTCGATGTCGCAGGAAAAAGTAGTGCAAATCAAACTTTACAGCTCCCTTATCTTCTTAAATGAAGCAGTTGATCTGTAAAATGGAGAAAAACGTGACTTTGTTCCTGCCGTGTTGTTTTGAGTCTTAGTTTTTAGCAGCGACGGCTCAAATCAATAAGCCGGTGTAACAAAACAACACCGTTAACTCGATATTCACTTCGTTGATGTGGGTAACGCGCACGTGATCCTGGCCAGGTACTTGCGCGTTCAGGGCGCTTTTAGACAAGTACAGCTTGTGGGCCAAGCTATGACTACCCTCGGGTGGATGACCTTGTCAAGCTTAAAGACTGTACAAGAGATCTGAGAGCCCACCTTTCCAGCTTTTTTTTTTTTTACGCGAAAAAACTCGACGTTCAAGTATTGGTGTCAGTTTTTGCTTTTTTGACTTACAGTAATGCAGATCCTGGAACGTCGATTTTTTGCAAAAAAAAATCTATCCATAACCACCATCCCCACAATTAAAAATATAAAATTTGTAACTTTGAGGGTATCAGAGTAGTGAATTCCCCACCGACCAACCCGACCTCTCCCACCCCCATCCCCATCCTCCCTGGCGATAAGCGTCAATTGTGGTTATTGTTTACTTTCCTAAACCGGTTTTCTCGTTGTTCCTGCCAGTTTCTTTAAATTTCCGAGAAGATAGGAATCATGCCAGCCCTGGTCTGTCTGATGATGGCCACGAAAACTAACTTTTTGCTAGCGCAAGCTGGTGACGGCCGTAACCACCTTATTACTAGCACGTGCGGGTGAGGGTCGTATTTCGCCTATACATTTTCCAATTTCAGATTTCCTGTTATTATTTTTTGACGGAGTTGAAAAAAACTGGCAGGAGCAGCGAGAAAACAGTCTAGGAAAGTAAACAATAACCACAGTATTATTGACGCTTATAGTTAGGGAGGGAGGGGGAAGGTCGAGTTGGTGGTCGGTGGGAAATTCACTACTATGCTCTCCAATATACAGATTTCATATTTTTAATTGTGAGGATGGTGGTTATGGGTGTTTTTTTTTTTTTTTTTTTTGCAAAAAAATCGACGTTACAGGGTCTGTATAACTGTAAGTTAAAAAACGAAATGACACTAATACTTGAATTTTTTTCGCCAAAATAAAACACCCAAAGCTGGCAAGATGGGCTCTCGCATCTCTTGTACAGTCTTTTAGCTTGACAAGGTTTTTATCACCAGGGTAGTCGTAGCTTGGCCCACAAGCAGTAATTTTCACTATTTACAGTTTCTTAAAGTGCCCTGTACGCGCAGGATTCCATACTGGAATGCCTGGCCAGGATCACGTGCGCGCTACCCACATCAGCGAAGTGAATATCGAGTTACAGTTGTTCAGTGTCACACTGGCTTATTGATTTGAGCCGTCGCTGCTAAAAACTAAGACTCAAAACAACACGGCAGGAACAAAGTCACACGTTTTTCTCCATTTTACTGATCGACCGCTTCATTTAAGAAGATAGAGGAGCTGTAAAGTTTGATTTGCACTACTTTTTCCTGCGACATCGAAATGGTATGCAAATTTGTTGCACATGTTCCGCAGGCTAATTGACCGGAATAACTATATTATTTTAGAGGAGAATAGGAAAGAAATCTGGGATCGAAAAACTTTGAATGGCTGTCTTCAGTCAGTCTGATTAGTTTTAGGGCCCAATATGTGATGTTTGGAAACATTCACGGTCTCCAGATGTCAAGTGTTTGTGAATCGGTTCTGATCTCATAATTCGTGACGTGAATTGCGAGCCGCAAGTATGAGGGTCCAACATAGGTTTGGCGGGATGCGGGATGAGGCTAAAAATCGAGGCGGGATGTGGGATACGAGAAATTTTAAAGGCGGGATGCGGGATGAAAACAGAACGGCGAGACCGGGATATGCTTCGTTTCGTAGGCGGGATACGGGATAGGACGGGTATATGGGAGATCATAAGTTAGACCAAGTAAGCTCAAGTTACGAGTCACATGACCTCAGAGAGACATTATGGAGCTTGTTCTGTCGCACTTTGTAATAATCATCGCACTTTGTAATACCTGTCGTACTTTGTAATAAAACTGTCACACTTTGTAATACCTGTCGCACTTTCTAATAACATTTGTCACACTTTGTAATAAAATAGCTATCGCACTTTGTAATAACAAGTTGTCGCACTTTGTGATAAATGAAGCTGTCGCACTTTGTAATAACAAGTTGTCGCACTTTGTAATAAGCTTTTAAATTACTTTTGAATACGACGTTCGGTGGAAAATAAGTGAATTAACTAGTCACCCAGGGCACAAATACGTTCTTCTTTTATATTTTACTTTGCACACTAAACTGAGGGGATGAAAAAGAAACGCGTTGTCCTCCACGCTTCTCGCAATTGTTATTTGTCTTGATGTATCGTGACAGGAACACTTCCTCATCACGAGTAATAACTTTTAAAAAGCGGTTTTGTTAAGCCGCTCCATTGACTCGGTACTAGTCTAATTTACCGTGCAAATGACCCTATTGCATGTTTAATTTGTAAATGATAGCTTAATTCAGGTGTTAGCGAGGAAGAAACTGGAAAGTAACCTGTGATGATGCTCAGGACAGAAGGAGAGATTTGGTGCTCTCTTGCAAATCCTGGGCAAGATGTTTTCCTCTGCTCCCAACCAAGTGGTTACAGACATGCTAGTCTACTATGCGTGACCCACACCTCAAAATGACCTCATCGATCTAGGGCAGGAGGCATTTGTACATCTCACACAATGGTCTCGACCAATGCTCGAAGGGAAAGGCTGTCACATTGCATCCATTCCACCCAAGTGGATCTTTTTGAAGGTTCTGGTCAGTGTTCAGTTCAAGAGGTAAGCATCTATGGACCACCATTCTAACAAAGAAACCCGACAAAGGTGATCTCAAAGATGGACTCCACTTGCTTGAAATCGTATTGATTCTTCCTTCCTCTTTTTCAGTATTTTCGTTTATCATTTTCATTACTTTTTCCTTTTATTATTATTATTACTATTTTATTTCGTGACTATTCCTGTAAAGTAGCTGGTTAGCTAAGTGTTTAGTCACGTTAATACACTTACTTACTTACTTACTTACTTACTTACTTACTTACTTACTTACTTACTTCCTATCTCCGCTGCTCAGCAGGGAAAGGGCATAATCAGCCCAAAATAGAATAAAAAATTATTCACATTTCTCCCTTGATGGAGAATCCCTTGAAGATCTCATGGGAATTTCACTGGAGGGTCCATCAGTTCTGGATTTTGATCCAGAGGCAGCAGTGAAAAAATGAGTTTCTTCATCAAAAAGGCCACGAGGACCATTCCTCCAATCTTGAGGATATAATGCAGCAGATATTCAGAATATAGATAGAATCTATCCAGTATTTTATTTCTTGGCCCACACCTCACTGCAACTCCCATCTACTAATACCTCAGCACACACCAAGCGAAGAACAATACAACTATAAATTCGATTATTTACCGTGCAGACCTATCGAGCATTTACACTGCGTAGCGTTTATATTTCGAAGAACTGTGGTATTTGTCTTGTAATGGTGTCCAAGCTATCTCGACTTTTAGCAACGATTGTAGCACCTATTTAAAATCTTGTGACTACCCCCCCCCCCCTCCAAAAAAAAAAAAAAATCCTCATATAGAACAAGTAGCGAGTCACTTGAAGCCTCCGTCTCCCTTACTGACACTTGGACTCAACCCTCTCGGGCATCTTTTTATTTTTACCTGGAGTTATTTCCCCTCTGTTTAGTTATTACACTCCATCGTTGCTAAACAAGCTATGTGATCTCCAAAATAACAATTGCGAGAAGCGTGGAGTAAAACGCGTTAGTCCCCTCAGTTAAGTATGTAGAGTAAAATATCAAGGAAGAACGTATTTGTGCCCTGGGGATTAGTTAAGTCATATTTTCTACCAAATATCCTATTCAAAGGAAATTTGAAAGCTTATTACAAAGTGCGACAACTTGTTATTACAAAGAGCGACAGCTTCATTTATTACAAAGTGTGACAAGTGTTATTACAAAGTGCGACAGGTATTACAAGGTGTGACAGCTTTATTACAAAGTACGACAGGTATTACAAAGTGCGATGATTATTACAAAGTGCGACAGAACAGAGCTTAAGCAACGACGACGGCAACGGCAACGAAAACGTCACCTGAAAATATATATTTATTTCATTTGTGCTACTTCGCGATTATTTCAACTCGCTCAACTCTTACAAAAATGGCGAACTATTCAGGAACCAAATTGGTAGGAGTGGCGTACAAGTTAAGAAAGAAAATGAAAAATTCACCGTCGTGCGTTCACGTTTTCCACAAAACCTTAAATGTGGTCACTTCACGTTGTTGCAGAGGACGGCAAGGAAATGTACCAAAATGTAAAACGCACGTGCAGAGCGATTGTTTTTGCTCATTAAACCTACTGTTTGGCGGCGTTGCCGTTGCCGTCGCCATCGTCGTTGCTTAAGCTCGCTATAGAAACAGCACGATGGCAGGGACTGGACCTCGAACCATCCCTTCAGATCTGAATTCCAACGCGCCAATACTACATCAACGCGTCCCAACAACTGATTACCAAAAGAAAATATTTTTAAAATACAAACATGGGCGACTTAAGAGACTAACAACAAAGCTAGGATTCTCCAGAACCTCCTCAACCTGTCGGTCACGTGAATTGACGTAAGAGTGTATCTTTTCAACATTAAAATTAAATATTAGTAGCCCAGGCAAAATATGTCCAAAAAAGAGTGACCACTTAGTTCAATCCTCACTAAGCGGAATTTTCGCGTTTGCGTCTCAGTATAAACACACTGAGGAACAACCCGTTTTGTGATCGAAATATGTAGTAAGTCTTTGCCTTTCTCCGTAATGAGAGAACATTATCAATACTGTAAAAGCTATAAATTGTCTATCAGTTGAAATTTAGTGGTGAGCTAGAGCTAGAGCAACGTGGGTTTGGAAAGGCGGGATCCGGATGAAAATTTTCATGGTGGCGGGATGGCGGGATGGAATGAATAATTGCGGCGGGATGCGGGATTGAAAAAGCCTATGTTGGACCCTCCAAGTATCGCACGCATATTCGATCTTCCTTGAGTGAGAAAGAGTTTGAATCAGACCTTGAAACTTGGAACAAATAAAGTTCTTTTCTTCGTCTTTCGAGATATGAGATTTAATTTAGAGAAAATTACATACCAGAAACACTTTTATTTTAATGAAAATAGGCATTAGTTTCGAGGCCATTTTGAGTAGCGTACACAAATCTGCATGCTTTAGAAAGCAGCCAGCGCGCTTGGAATGTTTATTGTATTAATTTTCTTGTGAGTTGATTGGTCTAGGTTTGTGTAAAGTTTCAAGTTCATTGGGTTATTATACACCGTGAACGGGGCTTCGTCCTTTGACCTAAATTTTCGCGGTTTTCATCGGCCCGTGACCGCACCTAGGCCGCATTTCAAACTCTCTCGCAATTTTCTCGAAAAATAAAATACCTTGGAACTTTAAAATATGATTTTCGAAAGTAGTTAATCCAAGGGTATCTTCAGGCGAAATATCAGAAATTCGACCAAGGGGTCGCTGAAATGCAGTTCTCGATTCTTACAGGCAGCCGCTCTTAACTGCTTAAGGGGTTGTTTACATGGAGTGACGAAGATCCTAGTACTAGGAAGATCTTAGAGGGCGGATCATCCTAGCGCCATATGTTTTCTGTATTCTGTTTACATACAAAAAGTTGTACTTGGCCCTAGTGAGGAGATAGGATCTTCCTAGCTGAGAGATAGGAAGATCCTAGCTCCATGTAAACAACCCTCGCTCGGACGATCTAGTACTAGAAACAAAAGAGAACAAAATGGCGGCAGCCGAGATTTTTAGCTTCTCTCCCTAGTCCAACTCTCTTTTTAAACACTCGCTCCAGACCTTTGGTTTGAGGATCGCGTGCATTCGTATGACAGACCAACGCAAAAGCCAGTGTTCCACGGAAATGTTTATCTTTCCTTTGTGTAAGCCCTTGATGTTGCACAGTATTATGTCGTCAGCGCTTCGAACTTGAACGTAGTTCTGATTTGATTTGTTTTAATCGAACTACCGAGACGGACTAAACATCGCTCATGCCTAATCGCTTCAATAGAATTGAATGTACATGATGCAGGTTAATGTTAATGTTTCTTTCTACAAACAGGTCGAGTTACATCTTTTTACATTATTTTGTTAATCTGTCAATTTATCCGTTGTCCACATTATGTTGGCACCTAACTTCTACAATAAAGCTAGTAACCTGATTTTAGTACGCAAATGCGCCATTTCTATATCAATGCCTCCGTTCTGCAGTGCTAAGCTACTATTATACTCCTCTAATTCGAATGACTGATGATGGAGGATGAGGAGTTCAGGAATAGATTAATCTACTTTTGATCCACCACTTTAATTCAGGAGTTTGTTCGGGATGGCTTTAGACGGGTCGGGACAACCCGCAAGGGGCCGGAAAAGAGTCGTAATGGGATGTGGTGGTCACACAGGGACGTCACGATAGGCGTGACACGGTACATGAACTCTGTCCCCTTATCATCAATAAAGGACTGGGCATGTGGGGAGGATACTGCTGACTGCGTATACAAAGGATCAAATTTCAGAATTGGCCAAAAGGAGACGGAAGGGTAGGATGAACCCATTGTGAGGAGAGAGGGGTTGGGGTGGTTCAGGGGAAAAGCCAGGGAAAAGGGAGGGTTAAAGATAGATTTGAGTCCGCGATGCTTGAGGGGTGGGTGTAGTTGTCAGCGAAGTTGAATTTTTTTAATACTTATTTTAATTTTTTTTTTTTATTTTTCTCTCGAAAAAAAAATATTGTTGATTTTTTTAATTATTCCTCTTGAAAAAGAAATTATTTTTTGATAACCACGCTTTTTACCGAAACACTCACGACCCACGACAATTAACTATTTCACCCTGATTCTCCACTAAGGATGCCTGTAAAAAAAACCCTACAAATTACTATCATAACTAGCAAACATCAAAATGTTGGCTGCGCGATTTTGAAGCTTTTAAGGCTTATCAGAAAGGTCTTTGTTGCAGTTTTTCCATATCTCATTACAATTATCGAAGGGAGGTTGAACAAGGTTATAATAAACATTGAATCGGTTCTAGAGCAACTTTTAAATATTGAGTCAAAATGTTAACTTGATGAAAACAGCAACCAAGTAAGGCCCTTGATCGCTCAACCAGTCCCAACGGCAAAAAGGGAATTCAAAGTTGTTGTAAAATTAGTTTCAGCGGTAAACGATTCAACCATCCCGAGGTCGTATTTAATTAAATAAATAGTCTTAGGAACTGTTCTTCTCCCAATCCCTTGCCATCTTGAAACAAGAACATCACCCAAGTGAAAATTGTTCAGGAGAGCGGGACTGTAATTTGAATGCCCGCGGGTTAAAACACGAGTTAGCGCCATTTCGAGAAAAACGCTGAACAAAGACCTGTAGTCGCGAAGCTGAAAGTGAAAAGAAAACTACTCGAGATCAACACGAATGTAAAAAAAGAAAAGAAAAGAAAAAAGGGGGAATGCTACGATAAAAACAAGAATATTCAAAGTGATAACTTGCCTGAATAGAAGTTTGTGAGAAAAGAAAATGTCTCTAGATATAAACACCCTGATGGCAAGGGAAGGAAGGACGCAGTTAATTCTTTGACTATATGAAACCTAGTCAGAACCGCCCTAACACTTTATTGGCTAGAATTTGGCACAATCTTGGTACGTAGTACCGATGAGCTCAACGGGTTATCACGTCACGTGGGCATCATGTCGCGACATAAATAACATACTATTCATAACACTCCTAACGATATGCGAAACGGAAATACATTAAACTAACATATCCCTTGCGATTCAATGCACGCAGGCATGTGCACAAGGGTGTTCGAAGGATATAAATACTGAGTCGAAGCAGAATAACACTCCTTTCGTGCTTAGTCTCAGCCAGCGGAGCAGTGAACAACATCTCTTCAGTTTTCGACCCACGCGAATTTTCTAGAATTATGGCTGAAGCTCCGGCGCCGGGAGTACAATTTCCTCAACCGCTTGTAAACCCTCCAGCACAAGGCCCACAAGTTCCACAAGTCGCACAAGCTGCTCAAGTTCCACAAGCCGCGCACGTTGCACAAGCTGCTCAAGTTCTACAAGCCGTGCAAGTTGCACAAGCTGCTCAAGTTCTACCAGCCGCACAAGGTGTACCAGTGCCAGAGGGCTGCACAAGCGGCGGGTCAAAGTGCTGCCCAAAATGTTGCTGCCGGCGGTCAAAACGAACTCGAGATTTCGTATTTTTTACCACGTGCGGTCGCGGGGGTGAGTTTTCTCATCAGGGTTTGTACGCCGGGTGTAGTCCCGGGGGTGCGTTTTCTCACCAGGATTTATACGCCGGGTGTAGTCCCGGGGGTGAGTTTTCTCACCAGGATTTATACGCCGGGTGTAGTCCTGGGGGTGAGTTTTCTCTCACCAGGATTTATACGCCGGGTGTAGTGTCTTGGTTGAGTTTTCTCACCAGGATTTATACGCCGGGTGTAGTCCCGGGGGTGGGTTTTCTCACCAGGATTTATACGCCGGGTGTAGTCCCGGGGGTGCGTTTTCTCACCAGGATTTATACGCCGGGTGTAGTCCTGGGGGTGAGTTTTCTCTCACCAGGATTTATACGCCGGGTGTAGTGTCGTGGGTGAGTTTTCTCACCAGGATTTATACGCCGGGTGTAGTCCCGGGGGTGGGTTTTCTCACCAGGATTTATACGCCGGGTGTAGTCCCGGGGGTGCGTTTTCTCACCAGGATTTATACGCCGGGTGTAGTCCCGGGGGTGAGTTTTCTCACCAGGATTTATACGCCGGGTGTAGTCCTGGGGGTGAGTTTTCTCTCACCAGGATTTATACGCCGGGTGTAGTGTCGTGGGTGAGTTTTCTCACCAGGATTTATACGCCTGGTGTAGTCCCGGGGGTGGGTTTTCTCACCAGGATTTATACGCCGGGTGTAGTCCCGGGGGTGCGTTTTCTCACCAGGATTTATACGCCGGGTGTAGTCCTGGGGGTGAGTTTTCTCTCACCAGGATTTATACGCCGGGTGTAGTGTCGTGGGTGAGGTTTCTCACCAGGATTTATACGCCGGGTGTAGTCCCGGGGGTGCGTTTTCTCACCAGGATTTATACGCCGGGTGTAGTCCCGAGGGTGAGGTTTCTCACCAGGGTTTATACGCTGTGTCTAGGCACGACCCGAAAACCCGCCGGGTATATTTGTTAAAAGATATAGATACGCCATGTAGTGTTACAAGGGCAAAGACTCACTAGGTATGCTCCGTCAGGGAGTATAGTTATCAGTTTTACTAGTCATGGCGTGTTTGTTGCTTGGGAATTTTTTCTCCCTTTTAGAGGTTACAGGCTGAAGTCCTGAAGTTTAACCAGACGGTTGAGACAATGACTAGATCATCTGTGGAGAACTCCTTAATGAAGATTATGGCCTACGCATCTCGTCCCCTACCAGATTTCAATAAATACGAAGACTTGGAGATGCTACTGAATCGCTTAAACTTACGGCTCAAGATACCAAGCATGGCCGCCAGAATTTCTATCGTTTGGTTTACCAAACAGTCCGTGGAAAGTTCCACGTGCGT
The DNA here is from genome assembly GCF_977016875.1 of Pavona decussata. NCBI lineage: Eukaryota > Metazoa > Cnidaria > Anthozoa > Scleractinia > Agariciidae > Pavona > Pavona decussata. The sequence goes on from NW_028145587.1 coordinate 646,928, forward strand.
CGGGTTCAATTTAGAAGTCTTGTCCTGCGCCTTTTGGGCAATAAAGATCATGAAAAGATCTTCGATTGTGTGGCGAAGGTAGAGAAACACTATCGTTCGAGGGACCGGGCAGGGACCGCAGCTGTGTCTCCCTATTACTGGGAAGGCCGGGAGAGAAATGTCAAAGATTTCCCGAGCAATCCGGGAAGGCCTATGTCGTGTTCCTACTGTGGTAAACTTGGCCACATTAAACGATTCTGCGAGGCAAGAAAAAGGGATCTTTCTGGGAACATGGGGCTGCAGAAGAATGGCACCTCTCCAGCGTCAGCTGCAAAATAAAGTGTGAACTTTTCGCAGACAACATATGTTAAGTTGGTTTAGGTTTTCTGTTTGGGTAATAAACGTATCTTCAATTCAGTCATGTCTTATGTGAGTGTTTTTCTCTTCATTAGTAATAAACTCGATAGTCTCAGAGTTTTGGTAGCTTTGAAAACAGGGTCTCTAGTTACCCTCCCAGGATTACTGGGTCAGAGCTGTCATCTCTCTGCTGACTACTTTGGGGGTTTCACCCGTGGGAATAATACCTTTTGTTCTTGATGTTTTTTCCTATGATCATTTCTCCTGGACAGTCTGGGGTGAATGCAATTCAATGGGTAGACTCCATGGGGAACTCCATAGCGGTCAGCGGCGAGATGACAGCACGTGAACTAATGCAAAAGGTCACGCGTGTGGAGCAAGGCGAGATTATAGGGGATGTAAATGAGTTGTCCTTCCGAGACCCCAGTAATTTTAGAGCTGGAGAGCTTCACGCTCACAACTCGTTTTGGGAGAAAGTCGCGGAACGATGCCCTAAAATGGCGGCTCAAACCGATTTCTAGCTATGTACTAGACGTTTTTGTGATCTACCAACATACTGTCTTTTCTTTTAGTTTTGGGTAGGTTTGGGAAGGTTTGGGGGTATTTATGGATAAGATTGATGTTTGTTGTAAGTAAGAAGTAAAGAAAAGAGCTTGTCATGAAATTAAAGATGAACAGTATGGCGTGAGTGGCGCTGAGCAATATTATTTCCCATATCTTATTTCAACTGAGCATGAATAGAATGTTATGAAATAGATTACTATTAATAACACTCCTAATGATATGCGAAACTGAAATACATTAAACTAACATATCCCTTGCGATTCAATGCACGCAGGCATGTGCACAAGGGTGTTCGAAGGGTATAAATACTGAGTCGAAGCAGAATAACACTCCTTTCGTGCTTAGTCTCAGCCAGCGGAGCAGTGAAGGAAGGAACGGCCCACCCACCCACCCTGACCAAATTCGCGTGTGTCAAAAACACTGCTACCCTAAGCCAAGCTGTTCTTAGATCGCTGAGCAATATTATTTCCCATATCTTATTTCAACTGAGCATGAATAGAGTGTTATGAAATTGATTACTTTTCCATATACCCCCAGCGAACTTTTGAACATTCCACTGAAACAAATTCTCCAGACAGTGAAAACAGTGAATTCTTGCTGACTAAATTTGTAATTGCAGTCGACGTCCCCGCATTCGCAAGCTTCGTGGCTAAGTGTCAACTTCCTCAGAGAGAGAATTGGGAGTCAATCCAAATGGAAACGCTTAAGAATTTGTTTGGTGACATGCTAAGTCGCGGCGTGTCGAATGAGTGTGTGAAAGAATGCTTTACGAAGAAACTGGACAGATGGCAAGAAACCGTTGTTAACATCGCAATCACTGGTGCCGCGGGAGCTGGAAAATCCAGGTTTATCAACGCAATACGAGGGTAAGTGAAATACGGCTCATATTTATTGATCGAGACATCTTTCTAAAATGTTATGAAATCCGTCTCGGCAAAGTGAAAGTAATTAACCTTCTCAGTCTACAGGAACTGATATAACGTTTCAGATATAATATAAGCCGGCTGAAACTATACGTGCGCGGTTTGTACATGATGTTGACAGGCTACGTTTTCCCCTCAACCTCAAACAATCTTCTAAGTATGGTGTCACGATCTCCACTATTTGACTATTTTTAAATTACAAGTTGTGAGTTCTGGTTAGATAGGCGAGCTGTAACAGGCCAGTTTCTATGTTCCGGGAAATAGCCTAAAGGATTGAAAGAAAACATGAACAGCTTACGAAAACAATCTGCAGGCTTTTAATCAAATGATAGCGTCCAAGTGGGTTTCCTTTGAATTAAGTCTTCACCATATATCCTTGCTCAGGTCGCGAACAGTGTATGTCAAGGAGTTCAATTCTTTGTATATTATCCAATGCTGTGAAACAAATTTCTTCCCTTCATTCGATCATTTCGTCTTACTTTCGTTTCTATAGGTCTTAAAACACTTGTAGTGTTTAGAAAAAGATGTATCGCTGATGCGCTATATATTAAAAAAAAAAAACGTTTTTAAGCTTCAAAACATCAGAGGAAATGTCGCTGCGGGCGAATTTTTCGAAAGCGCTTAAAGACTTCATAACTTTGAAAAATTATTTTGGCTTCAATTCGCTTGGCAGAGTAAAAAGAAAGCATCCAGAAATTAACTAAATTGTTCTAGTATTCAGATCAAACAGTGTTAGCGAAGTAGAATCGGAATTATGACAGAAATCGCCGAGCGCGTTGTTTGTGTCCGCGCCTCGCTAAGGCAAAATTAATTCAGAACAAACAGAATTATCACACTCGAAAATTCATATCTCTGCGAATTCGTGTTCAAATGGTTTCATTTTGGACTCTTTCGAAAGCTTAAGACATGTGCTGGATAGAAAAAGGAACATTCCTGATGCGATGTATAAAAGAAAACTGCTTTTAACCTTGTGAACACGAGAGGAAATGTCACAACGGGCGAATTTTTCGAAAGCGCTTAGGGACTTCGTAACTTTGAAGTAATAATTATTTTGACTTCAATTCCTTTCGCCGAGTAAAAAGAAATTACCCAGTAAATAACTTAACTGTTCTAGTATACAGATCAAACAGTCTTGGGGAAATAGAATCGAAATTGTAAAAGAAATCGCAGAGCGCGCTTTTTGTGTTCGTCCCTCGCGAACGCAAAATTAATTCACAACGAACAGAACTATCACACTCGAAAATTCATATCTGCGAATTCGTGTCCAAATGGTTTCATTTTGGTGTCTTTCGAAAGCTTAACAATTGCAGTATTTAGAAAAGGATGTATTGCTGATGTGCAGTATTAAAAAAAAAACGTTTTTAAGCTCCAAAACATCAGAGGAAATGTCGCTGCGGGCGAATTTTCGACAAATATTTTGACTTCCATTCGTTTCGCACAGTAAAATTAAGGCATCCAGCAATGAACTGAAATGTTCTAGTATACAGATCAAACGGTGTTAGCGAAGTAGAATGGAAATTGTAAAAGAAATCACCAAGCGCGCTGTTTGTGTCCGCACCTCGCGAACGCAAAATTTATTCACAACAAACAGAACTATAATCACACTCAAAAATTCATATCTCTGTGAATTCCTGTCCAAATGGTTTCATTTTGGTCTCTTTCGAAAGCTTAACACTTGTAGTGTTTAGAAAAAGAAGTATTGCTGATGGAACAATATAAAGTGTTTCGTATCTGGCTGTCCATTCCGGGTCGGCACGCGGCTCATCCGTATCAAAACAGGTCTTCTTCGAGGTCGCTGTTATCAAATGGGTTTGCGCTTGCTGAAGCTTCTTGTCGATAAGCGTCCATTTCGATTTCGAAGATGTAAGTCATCCGAATCTTCTCAATCCTCCTCGATCTCCTCAGACTCCTCGGGCTCCTTGGACTCTTCTGATAATCGTAAAGAAGAAGACGAACACATTCCGAAACGGAGTATGTGGAGTAAATCGCAAAGAAATAAACCGAAAAAGAGACGCAATCGATATCGCGTGGTCCCTGGCGTGACGTCATAACCATCGCTCGTCCCAGGCTTCCTAAAACGCAGTGGTGCAACAACACAGTCCCAACTTCAAAAGCGCATAGAAAATCGAGGATTCAACCAATTCAAAAAAATTTTTCGCTGGAACAGTTTAGAAAGAAAGTATATTTATTTTGCCGAATAAAAAGATCTGCTGTTAGGCGCACTTTAAGCGGTACTAGCTTATGTAACGGATGGAATGCATATGCAGATTAGATCTGTTCGAATTTATGCGTCATCAATTATGCACAGCAGTGCGTCCCCCCACCCGGGGGGGATTAGTGGCGCATTTTTCTACGTTGTCCGTCCTGGGGGCCGGGCATTAGCCTACCCCGTGGACATTTGACGACTTCATAACGCGTCATGATACTCTCAAAGGGAAAGAAACTCGGCGATATGTAAAGACATAGTGATAGAACAACTCTATTCAGAATGATTTGAGCTGATTTAATTAATTATTGCTGATCTTGGTCGTCGTTTTTGCTTTCTAAAAACAGTTATTGAAGCAAACAATGAAGCGAGGCAAAGTTTCAATAAAGTATGACCATTCTCAGTCGAGTTAAGAAGAAAAATCTTCAAAGAAGAAGTGACTGAACGAGTATTTTAATATTTCAGGATCATTATAAATAATCCAGTAGGGTCAACTTTGTCCCGGTCATGTAAACACTTCTTAAGTTCACTGGTCTCGCAGGGTCCTCGCGATACTTTTATTAATAATGGCAGGTGGCGAAAAGACCCTTGCACACGCTGTAAAAATACTCCACGACTAAGTATTTTGTGGTGCCGCACACTTCATTTTTAACTCAGTTTTCCGGGATCAAATATGGTTGTTGCCATATTTTATTTCGGAAGAAAGTGCAGCGAAGACAAAAATCAAGTATTTTGTAACCAGTGACGGCTTTTCCCTTGTAAATAAGGAGGGACGGAAAAAGACCCTGGCGTCGGCTGGTCATGTGCTGACAGCATAAATAATTGGAAGACATCCTCCCAATCTGAAGTTAAAACCAGTAACTGTGTTTGCAAGACAAAATAACAAAAAAAAAGTGCCGGATCCTGTAGTAAAGGATCTTATCAGTAACAAATTGTAGAACAAATAATCTAACAAAGGGCAGGGCGGATTTCACGTCAGAGAAGTACATTTTTCCATACCCAGAGGAAGAAAGGCCCTGCCTCTCGAAATATTGGAAAAATATATTTCCCTGATCGTGAAATCAGCCTTGTTTTTTTTTTTAGATTATTCCTCCCAATTTATTATGGAAATGCCCTGTCACATCACAAAATACTCTACGATTCTGCAGCATGTACTAGAGTTTTCTCTGTCTGCCATTTTGAATTTCGCGAGGACCCTAGAGACGAGATTGGCGGAAGGATTGACTCGGGTACCCCAGACCAGCTAAACAGGCTAGATTTTACTATAATAGATGCATCTGTTTTTAGACTTTATGACAATGATGAAGGAGCAGCTAAAGTTGACGTCATCCTGTGCACGAGTTCCCCGACTGCATACGATCACCCGACCAATCCCAACATAAGGTTCCGGGATTTACCAGGATTAGGTACTCCAAACTACCCTGACCTGGAGACATACTGCATGAAAGTAAACTTGGAGGAGTACGATGCCTTCCTCGTCTTCACAGCCAGCCGATTTACCGAGAACGACTTGAAACTGGCCTTGAAAATAGTGAAAGAAGTTAAAAAGAAAGTTTTCTTCATTCGCTCAAAAATCGATCACAGTGTTAATGATGAGCGTAAGGGAAAACTACGAGAGTTCAATGAAAAAGAAACCTTAACGAGAATTCGATCGGAATTTCTAGAAAGTCTGGGTGATCTGCTGACCAATGAGCAGGACATATTTTTGATAAGTAATTATGATCCTGACAAATGGGACTTTGCCCGACTAACTCAGGCCATCCTAGATGCATTGCCGAGTTTGCAGCGAGAGAGCCTGACCTTGTCTCTTGGCAATATGACAAAATGATCGTCAGATGATATCTTTCAAAGATCAAATACGAGGAAGAGTGTTTCCTCCAGTTTCCAAACACCGAGAAGTAGGTTCAAAATACGAGGCGCAGCCGAGTTTTTTTTTTTTTTTTTTTTAACCAACTTTGAGGTGTTTGGAAATAGGAGGAAACACTCTTTCGAGTGTTTGATATAGCTTTTCAAACTATTAATAATTCTTGGAGAAATTTGAAGCAAAAGTTCTCCCAATTTTATGATAATTAAGATCACGTTTCCAAACCTCCTTCACGGTAGTGATTTTCTTTGTTCCCTCTTCATGGATTATTAATGAGCTTGAGAAGCAATAGATCGATATCAAACACGAGGAAGAGTGTTTCCTCTGATTTCCAAACACCGAGAAGTAGGTTGGAAAAACGAGGCGCAGCCGAGTTCTTTTAACCAACTTCGAGGGAGTTTGGAAAATAGATCAAACACTCTTCCTCGAGTTTCATATATTCTAGAAATGCAGGAAAATAGCACTACGTTTTACGCTAGGAGAACGGACGTCGCATTCCCAGTAAGAATCAGTGTAAGAATTGGTTGGCCTTGAACTTGCATTCAGTGATAAAAGCGCAGAAAAAAATTTTTGTTTAGTCAGATGATTTTTCGTATTTGTAAACGACAAAATTTATTCGTTAATCAAATACAAGAATTTGTTTTGTATAACTGGACAACAACATTTACTCTTGGTTTGTTAAAATCAGTGGACAAAAATTATTCCGGTAAGCTGAAAGATCCAAACATTTCAGAATCACTGAGGAGAGAAAAAGATGATTTAATGGCCGGTAGTTGACGAAACGTAGGGTTCATAAGAGCCTAGTAGAAACGCTTTGCTTGAGGAGGCTGGTCCTGTGCTGGAGAAGAATCCCAAGATATTTCAACTTCTGAGGCACAACTTTGTAACAATTATTCAATTCAATTCAATTCAATTCGTTTATTTTGCCATTAACCAAAAAATACAACATAAATTAGTAAACGGCTAGAAAATAGTTATTTTCAAGAACGCCACTGAAACTTCAAACTTGAAACTTTGTACGCAACGTTTGACGTTCCTGTGAAAACTGTTAGTACAAATTGACAAAGATATAATGTATGTTCAAAGTTGGTGGGAGTTCTGTGAGATGTTTCTTGTGATACTGAGTCCTCGGAGGGTCACAGTCAAGAACAAACGTTGAAAATATTAGTGTTAAGATAATCCATTGGTTTAAAAATTACATAAAGAATAATCAAATTGTTAAAGTCGAGCCAGATGACAGGTCAATTCATTATACAAATTTGCTCTTTTCAGAACACAAGTTCAAGTCCTTGCAACTGAGTCGGGCTGAAAACGTGCACTTTATGTTTTAAGTTTAACATAACCTACCTTGTGGTATGGAAAAGCTCTGTGTATTTCAGCAGACTGTGCATTATACAGTAAAGAACGGGGTGCCACCTTAGCTAGCTGTTCCTGACATTGACGAAGGTCTACTGAAATGACACTGAAATAGCATCTTTCAGGGTGAAATCGCATAGTGTTCGCTAAATTAATTTGCATATGCCTAAAATATGATGAAACGCTTCCAATCCTTATTCAGATTTTTGAATAACTAACGGACTAAACGTAACCATAAACGTCGTAAAATGTCCCATTGTTGAGCTTAGATACCCAACAGGACTCATTTCCACCATGGGAAAAAGCAGCCAAGGTTCCATACCATTCAAAATAGTGATTGAATTATCTTTCTGACGGTACGTGTTGACACCTGCACATCACGAGAAATCTGTGTTTTGGAAAATTCATCATTGTGTAACTCACTAGTTGCCTCTTGCCAAGCGGATGGGTCTTTACGCTTAATAAGGCATAATTTTTACGTAGTAGGCCTTCGGTTAAGCCTGGGTGGCCTTGTTGAACCTGACTAACAAACAAAAAGAATGCTATAGGAGGGTTTCTAGATACCATAAGAGGGCTGCTAGGGTGGTGCTCTTTTTAAGAAGCGAGAAGAGAGAACTGTGGCTTTATTTTATAAATTGTAATGGATTCCTTTCTCTGATGAACTTATATCATCAAATTAAGTGCGATATTTAAATGTTTTAATTGGGCGTCGCCCAATTTTCTAGCTGATAGAAATAGTGAGAGTTAGTGATGTCTTAACTAGGGTCTCTAGATATGGTTCATGTACTTTACATTGCTGGAATTACCAGTTTAAGACCGGAGGCGGAATTATGAAGTATGAATATCATTGGTTTTAAAAATGGTCATAGTAATTCTATATATTGTTCCAGTATGTTGGCTTAGACCATTTTAGGATATCATGAACTTTTATTAATAAACTTATCTTTTTTTTATTTATAGATTAAGAACTAGTAGGAGGGACACAAAGTTGTCAGTGTTTATAACTTTTATAGTATTGTAAAGCGCCATGGATAATTAATAGAGTATGGCGCTCTAAAATTGTTTTTTATTTTTGATTTAATTTTTGTTGTTGTTGCGCGATATAAGGTGTGCATTATCTAACATTCACGAAATAGGATTCAGTTTCTACTTTGCAGGTAACCAAATATGGGTTACGTCAGTTTATCAATAAAGTTTTTTGCTTCTAACTATAGCGGTGATTATATCAAAGGATATATGCTGGCTTAGCAATGACCGTTTATACTTTTGGTTCAGTTTTGGTTGGTACGACTCAGTTGACATAAAAACTCGCTCATTGTTGTTCTTAGACGCCGCTGAAACTATATACAGAGCTAAAATCAGTAATTGTTGGTTTAAGCCAATTACAGTCAGGTACACAATAGAAGTTGGTTTGATCTATGGACAGTCGCCTCATTGGCTTCCGTTTGGTTTAAAAACCATCTAGTAACCATGCAGAGGTCGGCCAGGTAACAATTGTTTTTTGACCTAAACTGCTTGTTTAGTAATAATTTCGTTTAGTTTTAATAGCTCGGTTCAAAGACCAAAGGTCACAATAAGTCACGCCTCAAGTGTATTCTACACCTCTTTTAGGCAAAAACACGCCAACAAACGGCTGTAGAGATGACGGCTCCTGCAGCCATAGAGAGTTGCTTCCGACTACCGACTGGAAAGCGCAATGCGAAAGTCCAGGTTGTTTTGCATTTTTACTCGGAAAGTGCCAGCGTGATATGCAAAGGGTTGTTCAAAACAAGTGTAAGACGAGACGTTCCTGCCTTTCCAACCTCGTACCCAGAGTACTCAGTCCCTTTGGCCAGCGGTTGATCGCCAAAAGAGACTCTGGGGAGCTGGAACTCCTACTGCTTAAGGACGGTGCCTACTAATAAGGAAGTATTTTTGTGTGGTTTCTGACTATGCGGGGAAAACAGATCTTAGCAAGGGCTATTGAAATCCTAAAAAAATTAGGGGTAACCAAGCATTTTTTTTTTTAGAGATAATGAAGCCACAATTATTCCAAAAAACAGTGAAATACAAAGCAATGTATGGCATTTTTTCCCAAAGTGAAGCTCATTATCTCTGGAAAATGCATGGTTATCCCAAATTTTCTTTTCGGGTACCAAGAGCACTTGCCAAGTTCTGCTTTCTCCGCGTATTTTTAAACCACGCAAAAACATCTCTGTGTTAGAAGGCACTACCCATAGGAAACCCGAGAATTTCGAGATGCGCATAGCGTATGCGCTGTAACAAAAGTAGGCACCGTCCTTTTCCTCGTTTTTTGAATTTTCGTTAGCATTTTAAGTTTCGTAAGTAAGTTACGCGTAACATTGTCGCGTATGCGAGATGTTTTTCGTGAGACCCGTTTTGGGGGTTTTTCCGGTGAAAGTTGATCGTTAACCGTGTTACTCTTTTGAAGAAGGTTTTGGCCGATTACCGTGCCTGTTTTGTAGAAGAGTTTTCCGTAACCGCTTGCCAACATTTTCTGGCGATCACGACGGAAGAAAGGTATGAACTGGTGTTAGTTTTGAGGTTTTGTTTGTGAGTTGAGTTTTGAGTTGTGCGTTACTGGGCATCCGATACCGATGATACCGATGTTACCGAATTTACCGAGAATTACGAGGAAACTAAACTGAGTGGAGTCGACTAAAGAAGGAAATGGACATTCAGTTGATACAGATAAAGAGTCGAAAACGTACCACAAAAACGAAAGTTACGAAACTGCGACACGAGCTGGAAAGACTTGGCGTAAAGGAATCCGAAATAACCGTTTTCAAAATTGGATTGAGCAGCTGTGGGCAGCCCTATAGTAACTGCACAGGGCATTTTAGAGGAAGTGTCCGCGTTCTATGTCGAAAGGGGAGACGATTCTGGGAAAAACGAAGCTTGTGAATTGTCCGAAACAATCGAAAAAGAATTACAAACTATATTTATAACATAGCGAGCGTTCATCCTAATCTAATTCCTATTGGCGTCATCATCGTCAGGAGCCCATCACCCATGGGCTCCTGTCATCGTACATTGCTCAGCATACGCACGGCCGTGCGTCCATCTGATGACGTGTGCAAGTCAGTTGGGGGAAGCATGCGCGCACTTTGTACTCTTACCGACAACGATAGTCGTCATCACAGTGATCAAAATGTTGTGCCGAGTGAGTCCACAACAAATTTCGACCACTGTGATGACCAATATCGTTGTCGATAAGAGTGCAGACAACGCTCAACCGCATTTGATCTGTTTTTTACAATAACTGTCAAAATTTCCGCGCGCTGATTGACGCGAGCAGCGTTGTCTAGACTCTTATCGACAACGGAAGATTAGCCGATCAGATTGTGAGATTCGAAACAATTGCCGTAAAAATTTTTTTTTACAGATTGACACCACCATATAATGTATATATATAAGGACTTGTCGAAGTTTAATGAAACGTTAAGATTAAACCGATATGAGAAACCACTTACACCTTTTTTTGTTGTTGTTGTTCATAGAATTTTTGTAATTAATCAGGAACAAAACCTATTTTCCAGGAAACATCTCCTTTTAATATTTACACTCTGTTAGAAAAGAATTGGTTCATGCTTTTAGCTGTGCGCATATCGAGTTATGGATGCACTTAGGAAGTTTGGAGAGCACTCAAGAAGCTAGTGTTCCCTCGTGCATGCATAACTCGATGTACGCACGCTAAGCATGAACCAATTCTTAAACAATGCTACAGTTATAACAGCGAAAAATAATCGAATAGCTTTTCAAACTCACGCTTTTTGAAGAGGAAATCCTTGCCATTTCTTGTCCGTGTTTACCATATTACTTTAAGTCTCGGATGTTGACAAAAAAATTGAAAGGGGAACAACATACAGCAGTTTTCAACAAGAAAATAAACTAAGTCTTTGGCCGAGTAATTAATTCCCGATAATTTCACGCTTCCCGACTAAAAATCATCCCTAAGACCTACTTTCTACGGCCAAAGGCTGTCACCTCCTCAACCGAAGCTCACAATATGCAACCGTTTAAGTGTCTGCCGGAGTGACTGAAAATTACCCGTTTAGCTCAAAAGAGACCTTAAGGTAGGGAGCATATTAGTCGAGGAAGGACGCTGCACGCGTAAGACTTCTTCCTTCAATAGAGTTAATGATGCCCTCAGGAAAACTTTGCTTCAGGAAGCCAAACAAAACGTTAGGGCTAATGAATTTCTTCTGAGCTCAGAGCGCTTCGAATTCCAAGCGAAATCGTTGTGCGGTTTATAGACATTTGAGAGAGAATGGGGTTGACTGTGCCATAAACAGGCACAAGGGAGGGAGGGGGGGAAGAGATTTTTGTTTCACGAACGTCTTCTAATGACCCTTGTTATCTATGTCTTATTGATGTGAAATTCAATGGGAAACACTGAAAAAAAAAATGAATATCTTAAGAAAAGTTAACAAAAACTTTAATTGCTATAGCCACCTGGCCTTCTGGAAAATAAGCTGAGATATATATCGTTGAAGGTGTCTGTGTTGTTGCCTGGCAACAGTGCAAGTGTTAATGACGTCAGACAATGGAAGGTTGCTAGGCAGCAACAGGTTGAAAGACAGGCTGGTGCCGGACGCCATTTGTAGTTGCTATGCAACAAAACCGGTTTCAACTGGTCAAAAGCGGCCAGGCACCCGTTTCTTGAAACTCCTAGTAACTTACCGGGCCCGATAGGTGTCTTTGGTGATAAATGTTTCTTAACAGAAGTCAATTTTTGTTAGCTTTGAATACCAAATTTTAAAATCTTATAACTCTATGGAAACATTGGCCAAGTAAAATGTCTGTAATCACTGAGTAATCGGCGAAAAAAAAATTAAAAATATCACTTACTGGGCCCGGTAAGTTACCTGGACTTTTGAGAAACGGGTCCCAGGACTGATAACTATGGAAGAAAACCACTGCCTCTCAATGGCGCACTCTCATGTTTATTCATTGAGGGCTGAACGGTCGGCTAGACGTGTTTGTTCACCGAGTAGTGAAAAAATGTTTGCTATTGATGAAACACTACCTAATTGTGATGCAAATGAAGCACAGGAGGTCGCACAAGGGACAAGACAGGTTCGAGGTAGATTCAACAACGAAACTCCTGAACAACGTGAAAGGCGACTTCAGATTCAGCGCGAGCAGCGAGGAAGGAGACACCAGGAGCCACAGAGCAAAGACAACATCGCGACTGATTAATGAGACTGAACAGGAACGAGATTTGCGATACCGCAGGATTTCTATTCGATTGTACAATACCAGGGCTCCTGACAAGAAACATTTCATGACCACCTTGCTAACTCCAAAAATGTTTACTTTGTGAACGAGGTTGAACGAAATCCTTCCGTTTACTGCTCCCATATCCTTCTATATTCCTTGGTCTTGCCTCGTTCATCTGATTCCCGGTACGGTTCCGGATTTCTAAGATTACAATCAGCAAACGCTGACTACGGTTCGTAACCTTGCGAGCCCACAGTACTTTGCTCTCTTTGAGCGAAAACCTAACAGCGCAGCCTAGCCAATCTCGTACCAAGAATGATATCCAAAGTGTCCAAAGTCATCAGGCGCTTTGACCACCGGGCCATACACCCTCCTAGTACCCAATGCTAGGCATAGCGTGAACAAGCCCACACAGGTGTTAAGAACCTTACCCAGCCCTATATAAGGCTTCACAGTCCTATAAAAGTCTACACAGGTTTACATGCACAGGGCTAAAAAGCCCTACACAGGTTTGCTGAGCGCTTGGCAGCGTTGCACAAGGCTAGACAGCCCACGAGGTTATATGATAGCGCCACACAGGGCTACACATGCAGCACTACACAGCCCAAAACAAGGCTACACAGGCCTACACTAGTTCTGATTTAAGGCAGTCACAGCTTGAGAGCTTCCTGCGAAATTGTAACTACGTTATCCTGACAAAGAATTAGGGCCAAATAAATAAAAAACTTGGCTAGCAACCACAGCTGGAATCGTGACTAAAAGGCAACCATAAAAGCTGTTCTTCTCGAGAATATTATTAAGGAAAGGTGTCTATATAGCCTTTCCGGCAAAGGTTAGTTCAGTGTCTACAATCACTCGTACTGGGGAAAACGTTGAATCAGGGCCCAAAGAGCAGATAACATTATCCAGTGGATAAATCGCTATCCAGTGTTATAAGTACTCCAACTAATACATTTTATCCGCTGGATAGCGACTTAACCGTTGGATATTATTCACTCTCTCAACAACCGGGGCCTGATCAACTTCGAGGGATAACCTGGTTTCTTCTACTTTCACGTCTTAGGAGAAATATGTTTCATGGACGAAAAACATAAAATGCTGCAAGACTTACAAATGCGTGACCGTGCTAGCTTTGCTCATGTCATCTGTTTTAGAACGCCTCTCGATTAAGTACTGTACATGTGACCCCCAAACCAAACAAATTACTCTGGCCAATCACAGCAGACTCAAACAGCGCGATGAACCAATCAGAATTCAGAGAAAACTGGTGCCAAACGCGGGAAAACGCGTGTGAGCAAGTCACGATTGGTTTCGTTTGGCTTCCCATTGGTTCATAAAGTGGTGCGAGTTTTGCTAGCCAATCACATTGCGAAGTATTTAAAGCAAAACCAAAGCAAATTGAAAAAATCTTCGACATGCTAACCGCTCTAACGTTTTCTGTATAAAGTATAAACAGAAAAAAAGTTTTAAAATGACGTTTTATGAAACAAATTCAAACCAACTTAAAGACGGTAGCCAATAACTTTCGCTCGGTGCGTAGACTGATTACAATCAAGCAGTATTTGAGGTGTTGTCAATAGACTGGTTTTGTTTCATATCAATAAAAAAATGCGAACTTTAATCGGTTTCCAAATTGTCGATTGACTTTAGGGCAGCTTCTCTCAGGACCGACAATGCCGACTCTTCCATCTTTTCCAAACAATGCGTAAGACCATAATATGTGGTAGCAAACGACATTCCACCGGCTATGGCCATGCCGACTAAGGGGATAAAACGGCTGAACTCCTCAATGGTTGCTTCGGCAGCATAAGCGGCCAGAAACCCACTCACTTGAGCAGTAGTCGTCAAGCATATGTTGCGAACTTTCTCTTGGTTGATGACAGTAAGCTTTGCAAATTCAGCCGACCCTTCTTCAGGAAGACCAAGCTGGGATCTGTAAAAGCTGATTTCGTTCATTATCAGACCGATATCAACTGCCACAGACAATCCAGGGATAGGAACAACCGCAGCGGCAGCAGATGCTGAAGCAACCATCCATACACGCCCTCTGAGAACATCTACTTTTCTTTTCAAAATTTCAGTTGACAAAGTCGTCAGAATGCCCAGGGACAAGGTCAGACTCTCTCGCTGGCATGCCGGTAATGCATCTAGAATGGCCTGGCTTAGTCGAGCAAAATCCCATTTGGCAGGGTAATGGTTGCTGATCAAAAATATGTCTTGCTTATTGCACAAAAGGTCGAACAGATTTCCTGAACAGTAGCACCGAATTTTCTCTAGCATGGCACCTTCACTGAATGCCCGCTTTCTCCTCTCCGCCCGAATATTTTCATCAATTTTTGTGCAAATGAAGAAAAATTTCTTTTCAATCGATCGAACTTTTTTAGCCAACTTCAAGTCGTTCTCGGTGAATCGGCTGGCTGTAAAGATGAGGAAGGTGTTGTACATCTCCAAGTTTACTTTCTCGCAGTATGTCTCCAGGTCAGGGCAGTTTGGAGTGCCTATTCCTGGTAAATCCCAAAACTTTATTTTAGGGTTGGTCGGATGATCATATGCAGTTGGCACTCTAGTTGTCTCAGTAACGCCAACTTTGGCTGCCTCGTCATCATCGTCTTTAAGTCTAGAGGGGAAAAATCAATGATATGTTTATCCCAGGGCCGCAAACTTAGGCTGCGGGTAAGCGAAGCCTTAGTTATCGTGGACCTTTTTGTGGAATAACCTGCAAGATGAGGTTGAGACTAGATCACCTCTTTTATCTTTTAGGTGTTCACTTTTTTCCGAATTATTATCACGAAACATTACTATTTATTTCTGTTGGTTTCGTTAGATTAGATTAGCGTCTATCTTATGCAGGTTTAGTATTAACACGGCTCTCTGGAAGAGCATTTTGTAATGAATCGGATATACCGTGTTCTTTAAATAAAGCTTCTAATGATGATGATGCTATTGATGATGATGATGATGATGATGATGATGATGGTGATGATGATGCACTTGCAAGAAAATTGAGGGGTCAGGGTGTAACCGATTTATAGTCCAAATGAAGCACTGAAAAGCGAACGTCTCGGGGCGACTTAGTTTCTTATTTCAGGAGCTGAAAGCTATACGCAAAAAACCCCCTGCAAATACCGAGCCTAAACAAAATATAACGACCGAAAATGTACTACTAATAAGTTATGCTCTGAGCACTTAATTCAACTGCACATGCCCAGTCTATTGCTCTCTCAGCTTCGTTTTCCTAGTTGTCGTGGCGGCGTAATCGAGTACGACATACCTGCGTAGAAGTCGAGTCTCTCAATAAGTGCGATTTAAAGACTTAGAGCAGTTTTCGTCTGCTCTCTTTACAAGCTTAAGTTTGCCGAGGGCTTTGTTTTTGGGTTCTCGGCGCTTCGCTTTCGTGTCTTTGGTATTTTCCCTTTTTCTCCGATCGTCTTGTGTTTTCTTTGATATGGCACCTTATCAGGACAACTGGAGCCAGGATTTCGTTTCAGGTTGCAGTCAGCAGTAGACATGGCCTTCCACGCAGTCGTTTTTAGGGGACCCGTATCACCTCCTCCCCACAAGGAGGAGGTAATACGAGTCCCCTAAAAACGACTGCGTGGGATGCTACAGTAGACACGATAAACTTCAAAATTATTCTGATATTGACTTTGCTGTTCTTTTGTCAAGAAGTTTTGGTGAGCTCATAACAGTTCTTTTATTAGTTGATCGGTCATTTGGAGAAGGTCTTAGACTTCCTATGAATTGGCCCAAACGTCTCAGTCAAAACTGGAACCCCCAGGTCAATCCAACTGTTTTAGAGATTATCAAGCCATGAATTTCTCCATGCATTTATCGATAACTCAAACAAGCCAAAATGAAATATAATTTGAAAGACACTGAAACAGAATGAAACTGTCAGCGTGGAGGACAAAAATGTTGTGGGAGTTCTGTCAATTTCCCGATCGAGGGAGGGGTGAGAGAGGGGTGCAAATGACTTTTGGAAAAAACGAAAATTCTCCACAAGAGTTCGGTACTACTTTATGAGAACGCCAATTTATACTTGTGATTACGAGAAACCCGGGTGAGAAGATAGTACTGTCCTTAATATATTCACAACGAACGATTTTTTTTGTGGTGGACTTGAGTTGCAAAATGAAAGTAAAAAATGTGTGCATAAAATCAGTAAGGAGTCTAATGAAGTATTTTTGGCGGGCATATGGTAAAACATGGACTGGAGTGGAGTGGACTGGATTTGTAAAACATGGACTGGATTAGTAAAAGGTGGATTAGTAAAAGGTGGATTGGTAAAAGGTGGATTAGTAAAAGGTGGATTGGTAAAAGGTGGATTGGTAAAAGGTAGATTGGTAAAACAATAAATGAAACAATAAACTTTATTTTGTTTGCAGATCCTTTTCGTTCTCTTTTTATCTTGATTATCCATACAGTGATCCGATCAAACAATGTAAATGGTATACATTCCAAATAATTCATTCTTTACTTTTACTATTAATTCACTTCAACATTAACTGTAACGAAATCATAATAAGCAATAATTCCCTAGTTTTCTTTATATTGTATCAGAACGTAAATGTAATATTTCCGCATTAGTTCAACGACAACAACAACAAAAAAAGAAACGCTGTTTTAACACTGTTGAATCAACAAAAGTTTTACAATAATGTCCAAACGTTCGGCCTAGTAACGAAACAACAGCAACAATAAATGTAAATGTGACGCTGGTCACCTCGCTAAACCTAATACAAGATGATGAAAAACCTAATACATCATGATGCTCCCCTGATTCGACAGGTGATCTAAAAAACCGTTTTACTCTTCAACTTAGTAGCTGTGAAGTAAAGTTAGCGCGATTTTTTTTGCATCAATTTTTTTTAAGCTCGTAATCGTAACCTCTTGCAGTAAAAGGTGGATTGGTAAAAGGTGGATTAGTAAAAGGTGGATTAGTAAAAGGTGGATTGGTAAAAGGTGGATTAGTAAAAGGTGGATTAGTAAAAGGTGGATTGGTAAAAGGTGGATTAGTAAAAGGTGGATTAGTAAAAGGTGGATTGGTAAAAGGTGGATTGGTAAAACAATAAATGAAACAATTAACTTTATTTTGTTTGCAGATCCTTTTCGTTCTCTTTTTATCTTGAATATCCATACAGTGATCCCATCAAACAATGTCAATGGTATACATTCCAAATAATTCATTCTTTACTTTTACTATTAATTCACTTCAACATTAACTGTAACGAAATCATAATAAGCAATAATTCCCTAGTTTTCTTTATATTGTATCAGAACGTAAATGTAATATTTCCGCATTAGTTCAACGACAACAACAACAACAAAAAAAGAAACGCTGTTTTAACACTGTTGAATCAACAAAAGTTTTACAATAATGTCCAAACGTTCGGCCTAGTAACGAAACAACAGCAACAATAAATGTAAATGTGACGCTGGTCACCTCGCTAAACCTAATACAAGATGATGAAAAACCTAATACATCATGATGCTCCCCTGATTCGACAGGTGATCTAAAAAACCGTTATACTCTTCAACTTAGTAGCTGTGAAGTAAAGTTAGCGCGATTTTTTTTGCATCAATTTTTTTTAAGATCGTAATCGTAACCTCTTGCAGGCGCAAAAAAAAACCTGTGATAGAAACGCTTTTAACAAACGTTGTTCATTACTTGCTTAATATTTACATATATATCTATGATCCAATCTAATAAACCGCGCGCGTTAGTTTCCGTCAGACTAAACCTCGCCTATGTTTTTTCTTATTCTATGACGGAGACGCTAAAATTTACACCAAACTGCTTACTCAATGTAATGATGTCATAGGAAATGTAAACGTGACGCCGGTTACTTCGCCAAACCTAATTTTCTCAAGTGTAGAATTTGTTTGATATACTAATCGTTCTACTGCGACTAATAGTTATGTTTGTGACGCTCCCCTTATTTTTTACACATAATTGAAAATTAAATAAAACAAACCCGTTACACTCTTCAGCTAAAGAATGAAAAAAGACGGTACTTACATGCAAAATTTCGCGATTTTTGTTGAAACATCTTTTTTTTTTTTCAGCAATAGTTACCCATACTACTAATAGTTACCGTGTCGGGATGTTTAATTTAGAAAAAAAAACTAAATAGAAACGCCAAGTCTGGTGAAAGCCATAGCCTTGTGCTCTGGAAGAAGAAATGGCACGAGGTCGGACGGCGCGTGGACACTTTTTTCTCAACGCCAAGGGGACCGAAGTCGAAGCACGAATGCTCCATCATGATTGCGTGGGGCTCCTGGCAAAACTTTAAAAAACAGGAGATGTTTCGGTGGCCTTTCACGCTATGCAATATAGCAGCTTCTTTTTCGAAACGTCGTTTAGCATCTGCCGCTTCCCCTTTGAGTTTCTTGATGACAACACAATGCTCCTCGTCGGTGCATTTCGCTGATTTCGCCAAATAAACAGATCCAAATGTGCCACTCCCTATCTCTTCCTTTATGCATATTGTATTCCATCTAAACTCTGGCAAAGAAAACTGCCGTCTTCGCTTTTTAATAGAAAGAGATGGAAGCTTGAAAGCCGAAATCTCGATCACGAGCGCGCCGTGAAGCTTTCGCAGCAAAATTTAAATTATGCCAAATTAAATTGGTCAAAGGTCAAAACATTCATTCCAGCCGTACTATTTATGGATGCATGTATCAGTGGTTTTCACTGTCACGCCATCAAAAAATAAATTCGAAACCATTTCATGAAAAAAGCTGATAAATTCAAATGTTATAAAATGGTAATAAATAAACAACATCTCCCAGTCTCAGTTCTGTTGTTTCGTTACTAGGCCCAACGTTTGGACATTATTGTAAAACTTTTGTTGATTCAACAGTGTTAAAACAGCGTTTCTTTTTTTGTTGTTGTTGTTGTTGTCGTTGAACTAATGCGGAAATATTACATTTACGTTCTGATACAATATAAAGAAAACTAGGGAATTATTGCTTATTATGATTTCGTTACAGTTAATGTTGAAGTGAATTAATAGTAAAAGTAAAGAATGAATTATTTGGAATGTATACCATTTACATTGTTTGATCGGATCACTGTATGGATAATCAAGATAAAAAGAGGACGAAAAGGATCTGCAAACAAAATAAAGTTAATTGTTTCATTTATTGTTTTACCAATCCACCTTTTACTAATCCACCTTTTACCAATCCACCTTTTACCAATCCACCCTTTACTAATCCACCTTTTACTAATCCAGTCCATGTTTTACAAATCCAGTCCACTCCACTCCAGTCCATGTTTTACCATATGCCTTTTTGGCGGTGTGAAGTGATCTGACTTCGGCGGAAGTGGTAAATCTGAGACTTGCCGCAACGCCGACAGCTGGGTTTTACAATCCGCAACCGAGACTGTAAAAACTACAGCCTAAAACATTGGCCTTAAATATAATAAGATGTCGAGATCCGGTCTACAAAATCCGACATGCCTGATGACGTTTGCTAAATTTTGTTAAATGCATTTTCTAAGGGGATGATTTATCATATCATCAGTCATTTATTGCAGACGGCTTCCGTTCCTGCCAGACGTAAGCCATTTTGACGGAAATGGAAACAAATGTCACGGCCGTGTTAAAAACTTTTCCCTGTATATGTAGGGCTCTAAATCATCTAGAACACTGAAATTCTCTGAAATACAACAGAACTAAATCGTGATATGATCGTCGGAGTCTTCCTTATTGTCAGTCGATGTAAAAGACTTCACTTACCCTCGTAATGCGTTGATAAAGCTGGATTTTCCAGTTCCCGAGTCACCAGTGATCGCAATGTTCACCTCAACCTCTTGCCAACTCTCCAGTTTATTCTGAATGAATTCTTCAATATCCGAAACACCATTCTCGTCGACGTGCCTTTTAATTTCGTCGGCATAGATGAACTCCCAGTCAAAAGGATCCATGATCGGACACAATGACAGCTGTACAAAAATACACCAGAACGTTGTCTTGCGTGACGAGGCTGAGGTGAACTACTACTTCATTTAAGCTTTCATAAAATGCCCCGAGCTACTTTCAAGTGACTGCTATCTGCCGGCAGGAGCTTATGACCCCGCAGCCGGCCAGTATCTGCGCCTTACAAAATCCTTCTGCTCGTCTGCAGAGACTTACTAAATGGCCGAATATTTAGTTTCAAGTTTTGATAGTTTTCCTAAGCAGACCAAGTAACAAAACAAGGCATCATCATCTTCCTAATATTCTTCTAATTCATTGGCACGACGGCTCGAGATCAGAGGCCAGGGACTTTCGTATACCATGAGACTAAAAGGGTACCCCTGTCGGGTGCTCATCCCCCAGCCCCAGGGGGCTTAAGTCCGAAATTTACGGGACACACATAAACTTAATCTCGTACTCAGATCTCAGTCGGTTCCGGAATGTCGAAATGTGACTGGGAGATCTGGATACGAGATTAATATAAACTGGCACCGAGCCGGGCAGACCGTCAGACTACTTCCGCTTCTCTCAGCATTTGCCACCGTGTTTATTTATTCCTCTCTTAAGATTCATGGAGGATTTAAGTTTTCCTGGGAGCGAGCCGTGGGAGATAATCCAAATGGAAAAACTTAAAGAAGAGGTTGGGGAGAATGGTGTTTTGAACGTGGAAGAATTCTTCAAGAAAAGACTAGAGAGATGGCGAAAAGTCGAGGTTAACATTGCAATCACTGGTGACTCGGGAACTGGAAAGTCCAGCTTTATCAACGCGATCCGAGAGTTAGTACTCAAACTGACTATGTGTATGTTATACGTATTTACCGACTCGTGGAATCAGCTCACTAAAGTACTGTATATCCTGTCATTGTGACTGAAACCGAAATAAGGTTTCATATTTAATTCAGAGAACGATGAACAGGTTTCTATCCAACATTGAGAATCCAACTTTTACTCAGTCTAGCATTCTGAAAATATAGTGTTATAATATCCAGCATTTCACTATTTGCATGTCAGTGTTGCAATTTGTGACCTCTGAGTAGCTAGGCCGAGTTGTGATATCACGTCGCAGGCAGTTTTTAATTTGTTGCCGAGATTTTAACTGTGTCTGTGGTGAATCTAACTTATGAGAATAAGAAAATGTAACAACACCCATTCATTTCAAGCTTTTCAGGCAAATTACAGAAACCGAGGAAAGTTTCTCTCAAGATCGTCCACTATATCCTCGCTGAGCTTGTATTTCACTTTCAAATCATTACAAAAGCTGAAGTGTCACAACGAAACTAAAAATGTACTGATAGCCTTCATACATACTGAAACCTTTGAAAGCCGGGGAAATACCCCAGATATATTGCCACCTTTAATCGAAAACTGTAAGAAATTAAAAATACATTTTCGGCTTATGTGTATGCGTTATTTATTGAAATTGTCTTGTATTCTTTTCTGTGCCTTAAATAGAAACGAACAAAAGAGAACCGACGAAGGTCATGAAATGAAAGAAAACAAATTCATCGATCACGCCAGCCATCTATGTTGGGCAATTTAATACGTTAAATTTTATGCAATAGTTTGTGGCAAACAATGCTTTAAAATAGGCATTTTTGTTTCTAGAGTGTATGACGACGATGATGGGGCAGCTGAAGTCAGTGTCACCGAATGCACTACGGAGCCAACTGCGTATGATCACCCGACCAATCATAATATAAAGTTCTGGGATTTACCAGGTATAGGCACCCCAAACTACCCTGACCTGGAGACATACTGCGAGAAAGTAAACTTGGAGAAGTATGATACCTTTCTCATCTTCACAGCCAGCCGATTCACCGGGAACGACTTGGAATTGGCCAAGAAAATTAGAGAGATTAGTAAGAAGTTTTTCTTCATTCGCACAAAAATCGATGAAAGTGTTCGTGCTGAGAAGCGAAAGCGATCGTTTAATGAGGAGGCCATGCTAGAGAAAATCCGACACAACTGTGTAGAAAGTCTGGTCGACTTGCTGAGCAATGAGAGGGATATATTTTTGATAAGCAATCACCACCCTGACAAATGGGACTTTGCCCGACTAACCCAGGCCATCCTAGATGCATTGACGAGATACCAGCGAGAGAGCCTGACCTTGTCTCTTGGTAATGTGATAACGCGGTCGTCAGAAGATATCTTTCAAAGAAAAGTAGATGTTCTCAGAGGGCGTATATGGATGGTTGCATCAGCATCTGCTGCCGCTGCGCTTGTTCCGTTACCCGGATTATCCTTTGCTGTTGATGCCGCCCTAATCCTGAAGGAACTCAGCTTTTACAGATCCCAGCTTGGTCTTCCTGAAATAGGGTCGGCAGAATTTGCGAAGCTTCATCTTGCCACTAAAGAAAAGGTTATCAAAGTTGGCCTGACGACTGCTGCACAACTAGGCGGGATTCTGGCGCCCTATGCTGCAGAAGCAGCCCTTGAAGAAATTACTCGTTTTATTCCGTTTGTAGGTCTGGCCATTGCCAGTGGTATGTCGTTTGGCGCGACATATTATGCGTTAAGCCAGCTTTTGAAAAATGTTGAAGAAGCGGCAGTATCAGTCCTGAAGGAAACTGCTGAAAAAGCAGCCGTCGAATTGGAACTGGCGATTGATTAAGTTTGTCAGGTTAATTTGTACATTAAAAAAATTTAGTTTTAAATGAAACTGTGCATAAGCAAAAAATGCTGTTGTAATACTGTGTTGTTGGTATTCTAGTTTCTTGGTTAAACTTTTGATTAGCGTTCTAAAAAAGTAGACGGAATTCAGCAAAGTTTGTTTTTCAGGTCGTGTCACCAGTTTAAATTTTAGAGCCTTGAATATTGTCCATTTAATCTTTAAATCAAAGCAAAAGAGAATATTTACTATTACTCAGTCATACAGCTTTTCGAATTGAGAATAAAAATTACTCATTGCTTGAAAAGAGGTATTTTTTTCGTATAACGGTACAACAAAATTTGCTCCTGATTACTCGAATAACGAGACATGATGATGGTGTCATGAGGACACCGAAACGTTGTCTTAAATATGATTCTACCCGTAATTTTCATCATCAAATTGATCACATTATCACGCCTGATTTATTCTAGAAATTAGCTTAATTAGAGCGCAGGGGTGACTTAAACTACAAAACACTGACGGCAAGACTATGAAATCTACAATCGACTACAACATCGGGAGGGTAGAATTACAACCCCCCAATTAAGGGTTATGATGATAGATCAGTTAATATTGGAAAAGTGTGAAGATGGAATGATCCGGGGACTACCAAAAGAAAGCATAAGGCGATGAATAGGAGAGCCCCAGGTTATCTCATCGATCTTAAAAAGAAAAAACAGTGTTTAATATGTACTTCATTCACAGTCGGTCACCTCAGCTCAGTCAGTCAGTCACTCGCTCACTCACCCACTCCCCCTCTTTTTGTCACCCTGTCTGCCTCCTTCCCCATGTGACCGCAGCAAAAACTGCGATATAGAGGTTGTAGATTCCTGCATGCTTGGTTCGAGCGAAACAAATTGACAGCCCATATATATAGTCGAAAGTTAAAACCCGGAAATGAAATCACTACAAGACAAGTGCTTTCTACATCACTTTTAGGAAACAACACGCCAACCGAATAGCTCGTAAGAATTGAAAACAGCTGCCTCCAGTC
Organism: Pavona decussata; assembly: GCF_977016875.1. Taxonomy (NCBI): domain Eukaryota; kingdom Metazoa; phylum Cnidaria; class Anthozoa; order Scleractinia; family Agariciidae; genus Pavona; species Pavona decussata. Next base: position 671,011 of record NW_028145587.1, read on the forward strand.
CTTGCGACTGGAACCACAACGCGAAAGTCCAGGCCGGTAAAGTTGAAGCGAGGAGCACGTATTAGAGACATCCACAGAAAAGCGCCAGCATGATATTGTTATATCAGCAGTTGTCCGGAAATGGAGCAGAACGAAAAAATGTTTTCGTAACATGGATTCTCTTTTTTTCTCTTGTTGTCGCCAGCAGACCGCATCCTCGGGAAGGGGAAAAGTCGAAACGGGCGGAAAAGTACTTTTCCTGTCTACTTTTCTTCGAATTCATTGAACTGATTTTTTCCGTTTCGACTTTTTCCTCATCCCCACTATTTACCACTGGGTCTGCGAGGATACCACAACTGATAAGAGGAACGAGACATTACAATGAAGCTTAAATGACGAAGTACTCGTTTACATTCCATTTCATGTGATGTGTGTAGTCAGAGTGGCGGATCACTCGCAAAAATCCCTTTTCATCATGGATGATTTCAGCGGCCTTGCAATTGGGGACGAGGATTGGGAGCTAATCCAAATGGAAGAGCTTAAAAACGAAATCGATGAAAGTGGCGTTTCGAACATCGAAGCGTTCTTTAAGAAAAGGCTAGAAAGATGGCAAGAAGTCGAAGTACACATCGCAATTACCGGTGACTCGGGAACTGGGAAATCTAGTTTCATTAACTCAATACGAGGGTGAGTAGATTATTTTATTAAGAGTGAATATGCCTTATTGAGTTACAGTGTATTTATATGTAGCGAGACATCTACTCGTAATCCCTCTGTCACCAAAACATTGGTTAGTGTTGTTAATGTTGTAAGATTTGCAGACTACATGTAGAGTTCGGTGTATTTTGGTTTGCCTGACATTCTGGCTGAGGTCGCTTAGAGAGTTAACGCTGCATATAATAATATTACATGGTGTTTTCATCAAATTCCATCGACCGCATGCATGATTTCTTGTTGCTGATAAATTGATTTATACGGCTATAGAGGCTTTTAAACACAATTTGCGTGGCAGCCGCTGCGCGCGGCTATTCAAGGAATGTGCCGTTTTGCGATTGTCTGAGCTCTTTTGATATCAATTGTAGAATGTGGGAAAAATGAAAACCGTTTCATCGACTTGAGTTTTTCAATAAAGCGAGGGAAGTTCCTTTCAAGAACCTTCACCATCGCCCCTATCCACGTGAGAAGTGTATCGCTATGCTTCGAAAAATGATTTCACTTTCAAGCCGGAACATGACCGGAAGTTCTTCTCGAATAGGCATTACTCAAGACTGATTCATTATGGATTAAAGTGCATTAAAAATTGCTTAAATTTCTGAGAGGAAATGTAATAAAAATGAACTGTTTTAGTCTATTTGCGTAAAACTGGTTGATTCAAAAGGAAAAGCATAGAAATATATGACGATTACAGTCAAAGACTCAGCTCTTGTTTTTACCAAAAAGCAAACTGCTAATAATTAATTATTGCTCGCTGTTTTTTTCCTGTCTTTAAATAAAACTGAGCACATGTGAAAATTGAAGACAAGACCGAAAGTGAGTTCAGAGATCAATCACTCTGCATCAGCCAATTCCATATGAGTGGGGGGGGACATGGGGGTCGGAACCTCCCGCCTCCCGTACCTTTGCCTCCCGCCTCCCGCCCTTTTTCGCGTTTCTCCCGTCCCCGAGTAAAGTAGAAGGCTTCAAAACCCGTATTAGTCATAAAGCTGTACCAGGATGTACCATTCTCAGGCCTTTCATTATTCATTTTTTTACTATATATATTTTGATTAACGTTAACATTATTGATAGGTTTTGTACTCTGAGTTAATGACGTTTTGACTAACATAAGGGCTTTTGTTCTTGAGCCATCGTAGCTTGATCAGAAATAAAATACAAGCAGCGGTGATAAACATAATAAACTTGCGCATTTTATGTAACCTGACGTTTCATATGCTACGTCAAGCTAAAATGCGCAAGTTTATTATGTTTATCACCGCTGTTTGTATTTAATTTTTGACTAACATGTTCGTCTTGTTTGACGGTTCAACCATTCTTTCAGTGACAACAGTCTTAGTCCATCGTGCAGTGTAATAGTTGTTGCATTTCTTAATTATTCATTTGTTGGGATCATGTAATTCAAACGGGGAAGTAGGACATGGCGAGCTGGCAGCCAAACGCCCCAGTTTAGAGTTCGGTTTGTCTGCCTAATTCTCGGCGCCTTATTACGGATCCATCGCGTTTACTTGATACACTAATTATAATCTTGATATCTTTCTCGATATCCTAACTCCCTAAAACTGCGTGAAAAAATTGCTTTTAGTGCGGGAAAAGGTAAAATGAAACTTTAGGACCTACTTTCAATCCAAGGTTTAAATCTCTGCGTTACTGGTGGTGAATTCTAAGCTCGCTGCTACTGCTCCTAAGAAAGAATTACTGCATTAAATGCAAAAAGCGTCCGAAATTAGGCCGAACAAACTGTTCATCAAAAAGAAGTCTTCATCTATGTGCAGAGGAGGCTGCACTGATCTCCTTCTACTCCTAATCCTACTCCTCTTTTCTATGAAGTCGGCGGTTCCTGGTTGCTTCCCATGCTGTTTGGCTGCCTATTGTAATAGGAACCGATTTTGCTTTGTCCAAAACGAAAAACGGTGTCGTGAAACGAAACACTCCGCACTCTCCACGTGCTCATTGAAACAGCATTCCATTCGCAAATTCCCATACACCATGCAGCAAAATCTTTAGTACAGTCCGATTGACGGTCATTGGGAGCTAAATCCCAAGAAGGTCGTCCATGCCCCAGATTTCTCACTACCGCACTGAAAAATGCTAAGAACTACTAAAATGGTCTTTGACGATATTGAATCTCTGATACTAAATTTACAAGACGCGTATTTGCTCGCCTTGCTCACCTCTTTTGAGACTTCTAAAAACTTGCGCGGCACTCACACATGTGCACACATGTCACGCTTGACATTTCATGAGCTATGACGTAACACCATGAAAGGGTTTACAATTTCACCGGAAGTAACCCTGTTTATCGCCTGAGCACGAGTCTTCGTGTGCACTCGGATATAAAAGATTGTGTAAAGCCTCGGAGGACGCTAAATGGAAAACAAATAACATTGTGCAACATTGTTGAGTTCTTTTTTTGATAGTAGTCTAACGCATTAATAAGTAAACAAATTCACCGTTTTGTATTGCTCTCCCGCTTCCCGTCCTCTTAGAACTCCCGCCTCCCGCCCTTTCCTCTCCCGTCTCCCGTACCCCTCCCGCCCCCTATTCTCCCAAGCTCCCGCCCCCCTGCCCCCCCCCCCCCCCCCCCCCCATATGATGAGAGCTTAAGATTTGTAAACCCTGTCCCCTGTAAAGAAAAGTGCCGGGAATTCTAGCTAAATTTTACTTTTATTGGCAACCAGTTAAAAGTGGTGGATATTTACCGAGCTGCGAACCGGCGAGGTAGATATCCACAACTTTCATCGATACTGAGGTGAATAATTGTTTTAGTATTTTCCATACAAGCTGAATAACTAGAGGGCCAAAAAATTCCTTTATTTTTGACAGTATACTGAGAAATGGTGGGAAATTTTTAATTTTTAAAATCTCGCGCCCCGCGCGGTAAGCGACTTCTTCACTGATTCTTGTTGTAGAAAGTTCTGTCTCGCTTTCTTGCGAACAATCAAAAACTTTTCGAGGCACTTATTTAGTGGCTAATGTGTCATTTCTTCAATTGTTGTGTGAAATTTGTCTTAAATTTGGAAACCATGCTGCTAAACATTAGATGTGTCATTGTTTATATTGTTAATTTAGTGCTTGGCAGTTTTCGTAAACAAGGCATTGTAGTTTCATTTTTCGCCTTGGAATACGAGGTTGGAAAGATTAAATAAGTTTCCATTTAATGCCGTCAATCTAAACTTTGTTACCATTTTTGTATTTTTTGTAACAGCCGCCTCGTTTATCTAAATAAATTCCTTTTTAGTGACCGTGGCAAAACGGGAAGCCATCTTGTTTCTGATGGGTTGCTCGGAGGTGAATAGTACTTGGGTAATCACCTCCCAGCTAGCCAATTAGCGCGCGCGAAATGCCCTATTGACTTGTGTGGTATATACTAATTTACATTAGTATAATTACTCAGGTGATTATAGAGATTCTGTTGATCTGATTGGTCGAGGATTGCGTCATATCCTGCTATAATCACCTCGCGCGAGGTGATTATAGCGGGAGCACTAACTTTCAAAATGGCCGCCTAGCTATTTGTTGACATTTCTGAAAAAGAAGTAAATAGGATGAAAGAAAATGCAATTCCGAAAGGCACTAAAGATGCAGCTAAGTCCGAGGTGATATTTTTCGAAGGCAAGAGATGAAAATTTTGCTAATTGTCATAAAAAACCCTTGTAAATTGCATGTTGTCGATCTCGTTGACTTAAAATGAAGACAACAAATTAAGTTAAATTCGAGCAAGATTTTCTTTATTAACAGAATGATTTCACAAACAAAACGAGTTTAAGACAGAATTTGAAAGCATGGAAGTAAACAAGATGAATAAATGTCTCTGTAAGTTTTACGTTTCAGTGACGAGAAAAGAAAACAGTTTTTATAATCTGAAAGCTAGTTTGTTGTCGGTTCGAGCGGCTCTCGACCACCATCTAAAGTCACTGCCTCACAACAAAATATTGTCATCTGCGACAACCGTGTACTTGTTTAGTGAAGCCAACAAATGACTTAATTCCTACCTGAAGCAGCTTATCTCCGAGGGCAATTTATAAACGTCCGTTAACCGGCGAAGCCATCATGTCAACAAGAAATTGTGCAATAAAATGCTATCGCTAACACTTGTGATCCCGGCTCGAGTTTTACACCAAACAGCCTGGTTCATCTCCATCTATTTTGGTAAACGGGTCGGAGAAACCCAACATTCATTTACAGAAGTCAGTGCTTCGTCTCAATGAAGCGGCAGTTAAAGAATACTAACATTCTGCTCGAGGCCGTGTGCAGTTTATCGATTGCGCATGTGATTTCGATTGAGCATGTGATCGGCAGACTGCGTGTCTCTGTTCATTGACGCGTGACGATTTGAAACAAACAAATAAAATCGACATTTTTCGGACGATACTTGTTTTTCTCTGATAATCACCTGAGTAATTATACTAAAACAATTATTCGCCTCAGGCTCAGTAAATATTGGTGAATATTCCCCTCGACTTCGTCTCGGGGAATATTCACCAATATTTACTTCGCCTTCGGCGAATAATTGTTAAATATTAAATGGAATAATGAAACAAAAGTGCTATCCAGCCAGGCCTTGAAAATCTACATTTTCCGAAAATCCTCCCTCACTTCACTTCATTTCATATTAATGGTATTTACGACTTCCAAATGGAACAGCCAGATTGTCATTGCCACGTTAATTGGATTCATGTGACACACTGACGAACCACTAAATATTCTAGTGTCAGAGCTGGTTATCGCAAATTCGTGAATCCGCAAAGTACATTTTGGCTTCCCTCCGCACATCGTGACGTCTCCTCGTGCATGGAACGGAGTTTTTGCGGGCGTGATTCGCTCGCACTACTATCCCTAAGACTGCTCGAAGCCTAGAGAGAATATTCATCCGCGTCCCCTCTTCTTTAACGAATCCGGTCAAATCAGCATGTGTAAATAAATTGTACGATTTAGTGTCAGCTATATATTTAAGTTTCAATGACTAATTTACCAGTTTCCAAAATCAGTTGAAGCACAAAACGAGGTGGTTAGACTAAAATTGAAGCATCTTTGTTTTTAGACTATATGACGACGATGATGGGGCAGCTGAAGTCAGTGTCACCGAATGCACTACGGAGCCAACTGCGTATGATCACCCGACCAATCATAATATAAAGTTCTGGGATTTACCAGGTATAGGCACCCCAAACTACCCTGACCTGGAGACATACTGCGAGAAAGTAAACTTGGAGAAGTATGATACCTTTCTCATCTTCACAGCCAGCCGATTCACCGAGAACGACTTGGAATTGGCCAAGAAAATTAGAGAGATTAAAAAGAAGTTTTTCTTCATTCGCACAAAAATCGATGAAAGTGTTCGTGCTGAGATGCGGAAGCGATCGTTTAATGAGGAAGCCATGCTAGAGAAAATCCGACGCAACTGTGTAGAAAGTCTGGGCGACTTGCTGAGCAATGAGAGGGATATATTTTTGATAAGCAATCACGACCCTGATAAATGGGACTTTGCCCGACTAACTCAGGCCATCCTAGATGCATTGACGAGATATCAGCGAGAGAGCCTGACCTTGTCTCTTGGTAATGTGATAACGCGGTCGTCAGAAGATATCTTTCAAAGAAAAGTAGATGTTCTCAGAGGGCGTATATGGATGGTTGCATCAGCATCTGCTGCCGCTGCGCTTGTTCCGTTACCCGGATTATCCTTTGCTGTTGATGCCGGTCTAATCCTGAAGGAACTCAGCCTTTACAGATCCCAGCTTGGTCTTCCTGAAATAGGGTCGGCAGAATTTGCAAGGCTACATCTGGCCACTAGAGAAAAGGTTATCAAAGTTGGCCTGACGACTGCTGCGCAACTCAGCGGGATTCTGGCGCCCTATGCTGCGGAGGCAGCTGTTGAAGAAGCCACTCGATTTATTCCGTTTGTAGGTCTGGCCATAGCCAGTGGTATGTCGTTTGGCGCGACATATTATGCTCTAACCCAGCTTTTGAAAGATGTCGAAGAAGTGGCATTGTTAGTCGTGAAGGAAGCTGCTGAAAAAACAGCCGCTGAACTGGCATTGGAGATTGATTAAGTTTAGTAACCTACACATGTACATGCGAAAAGAGTGTTGCTAGACTACATTCTTGTGACATGATTAATATACCATTCTTGTATCTTAGTTTAAATTGGGAAAAAGTAGATTCAGTTGAATTTAGGAAACTCTGTACTTAGGATTGTGCGAGAGTCTTGGTTTTTTTTGTGTGTGACTAGTTTGGTCATGTTTCCAGATAGAGTATTTACATTCAACAGTAAAAGTGCAGCAAACTTGAAATATTTGACACGGCTGTAGCTATCAGTAAGTCGGATGTTTTTTTCTATTCAAACCAGTTTTCGTTAATTTACTCGATTTCTTAGGTTTCCATAGCAACAATATTATTATAACCTTTCCGATACAACCCGAATTTTAGCTTTAAGGACGGTGCCTACTAATACCGAAGTATTTTTGCGCGGTTTATGACTATGCGGGAAAAGTAGATCTTAGCAAGGCCTATTGGAGTCCAAAAAGAAAATTGGGGGTAACCACGCATTTTTCAGAGATAATTAAGCAACAATATCTCTAAAAAGCGCCAGAATATGAAGCAATGTATGGGATTTTTTCCTAAATCGAAGCTTAATTTTCTCTGAAAAATGCATGGTTACCCCATATTTTCTTTGGGGATACCAAAGGCATTTGGTAAGTTCTGCTTTCTCCGTATAGTTTTAAACCGCGCAAAAATATTCCTGTATTAGTAGGCACTACCCATAGGAAACCCGAGTATCTCGCGATGCGCAGTACGTATGCGCAGTAACAATAGTAGGCATCGTCCTTAAGTGATTATTAATCAAGAATGAGTTCGGTGGCTCAAGTTTTAATATATTGTAGGTAAGGGCCCACTAATTCAGTGAAAAACAATTTTTGCATTTACTTTGCTTTACCTTTTCGATACTTTATTATTGGCCACTCATCAAGAAGTTGTCGCAAGAAGTGAACATACATTTATGAACGTTTATGAACTAATTGAACAAATCTTGAGGGACAAAACTTGGGAGCCAAACTTGGCGTTACGCGTTCAACTAAAAGGCTCTTCCAAAACAAAATTCGGTCAGCTGTATTTTATCTCCAGTAAAGTACGTTAAGGTTTCAGACTGTTTGTTCGTTCTTAAATTAACACAAGTGAGTTAAGCAATCTTCCTGTAAAATGATTTTGTGCTTTTCTCGCTTTGTGATCGCGCGGATATTGGGACGAGAGTGAAAAAATGAAGGACGGGGGAGGGGAGGGGAGGGGAGAGAGAAAACCTCTGCCCCTTGTCCTCTCCCCTCTCCTTCATTTCCTCTGTTTCCTTGTCTCTCGTTCTTATTTCCGCGCTTTCAAACAGCGAAGAACGCACCCCTCGTCTTCTTAACCACGCTTCAGAAGCTCTTGTTACATTAAAACAATGTTCCTCTTCTCCGGAAAGCATTTGGAAGCGAAGTAGTCCGAACTTTGGAAAGAATTCCTGGAAACCTATTTATCGAAGAGAAGGGAAGGATTTATAGTCTGAAGCATCGCGTTCTGTGACCGTAAATTATTGTAAAAAAGTTGTTTGTGAACCTTCCCTGCATGCAAAAATAATGCGAACCGGTGACAAACTGAAATTGTTTCTTAGTTGAATGTCGGAGATTGTGTGACTAATACTTTTAAAAACATGTGATAATAGGATATTTAGATTATATGTCAATCATAGTCAGAAATCAAAGATGGACACGTTCCAAGTATTTTCATATTGATTGACAGCTTGATCGAGTTACTTAGAAGCAGGAGACCGTTGTTAACAGATCGTTAGTTTAAGGGGGCGTTAGACCTAAAATTGAATGAAGAAAGAAAATGATTTTTGGAACACTAACAGACAGTTGATGCCCACGCAAGAGCACCCCAGGTTGCTAGTGGACTAAGTTGGTATCCGTTTATTAATTATTAACTACAAAATTCCAAACGGTTATCCACCTAAGTTTATCCAAAACATACAGGCTGAAAAAACCCGATCCACAACAACAAATGTATCCCCAGAGGAACTTGTTGGAATGTTTTTTAAGATGGTTGAACCAACCGAATGACGCAAGTCTTTCGCTTCTCTCTCTTACATCAAAGGAGTAACTGAACCTTTGACACGTATCCTTAAAAAAGCACGATGTCAGAGTTGTAAAAAAAACCATTTACCACGCTACAACATCAGTTCCCAGCTCCGAAATTTCGATCTTCCATGGAATCGCAGACCAACGTCGTGTATAAAATTCCCTGTACAAATTGGTCGTGGTGTTACATTGGGGAAACCGGCAGAGCTTTCAATACCCAAAAAAAGAACATTTGAGAAACACCAAAACTGCGGCCAAAGGTTCTAGAATTGCTAATCACGCCTGGTCCAACAACCATGTCATTGATTTTGAAAACGCGTCAATTATTGACAAAGGCACCTTTAGAACCAGCCAGAAAAACATTTGAAGCGTGGCATACCAAGTGACACCTAGCGCAGATAACAATTCTTGCCCGTTACCTGGACAATACAACATTCTTTTTAACAAACATTCATAATTATTTACATTCTTTTATTATTTCGCAATTCACATTTTTGTTTAAAAAGTTTTTCTCATCGCGTTCTCATCACTCATTTTACCCGTCGAAGATTGCAGTTCGGGCAGTCGAAAGCTCGTAGTTTTTAATCTTTTTAGCCAGAGATCGCTTTTTTCGATTTTAACTACAAAATTCGAATTTTAAAACTTCACTAAATCTTCAATATCTCTTATTTCTCTTAATTTTACCAATCTTTCTAGAAAAACTACTCCTCCCAAATATACCCCAAATCACCCAAAAATTCACAAAATATCCCACAACACAGATTCACATATGATGATAGGGTTTTTGGATTCCTTGAAACGCGATCGAGATATTTACATTAAAGCCATGTGAAGTGGCGGAAAAATGGCGTTCAGGTGTAACTCCCCCTTAACATTGTATTGTATGACAAAGTTTAGTTGCCTACAGAGAGTGAAGGAGTACTGTTCCTGAGAACTGTGAACCGTGATATTAAGAGCGGTTGTCTGTAACTTTCGAGAATCCGGCGACAGAAGCGAAAATTCGAAATTTTTTTTATTTGCCCCAAAAGACCCTTTTGGTGAACTATTTTCAAAAATAATATTCAAAAGTTCCAGCGAATTTTTATTTTGGCAAAAATTGGGAAAGTTCGAAATCGGCCAAAACGCGACCGATGGCCCGATTGAAATTATGCAAATTAGTACATTTTTAAAACTCTCGCTCAAGACAAGGTAGCGTTTCCTCGGGTTGACACTTTCACAATCGTTTTTACATCCCTTGTGCTTGCTTCTAAACTATATTTTATCTCCACCTGAACATTCTTTCATTTAAAGTTGCCCACGTAAAGAATACAATGTTTGCTGTTCCTTAGATAGAGTGATTTTTGCCATATTTCAGATGACCATATCATCAAGGGTATACAAATATACTGGTAATGAAATCACTTTTTTGAACGGGCAATTGTTCTTATTTATCATGTTAAAATATTTAGTTTGGCCCGTGAAAAGCGAGCGCGCTAGGTCGAGATGTGTGGAATGCACTTTGACACAATTCGCCATTTCAGTACTTCATGTTCCTCCTGTTACTTTGTACTTATCAATACACTTCACGGAAGCTTTTAGATAAAAGCCAAGGTCTCTGTGTTCATTTCATGCTTTTATACACGTAAATAACTAGCTTCAAACTTGAGTGCTCCCCATATTAGCATTAGGTTATCAAATGATTCCCTTCAGGTAAAATTTTCGAGTTTATATTGAGCCGTTCAAGCGAGATGAAAGAGCCGTTCGCAGGGAAATAACTTGAAATCAGTGAAATTAATACCCTGTCTCTCATATCATGCTACACTTCCAAACTACCGTTATTATTAAGCTAGAAAGTGTAAATGCTCCCTTATTACGTGACCTAAAACAGAATTTTCCTAAAATATTACGAATAAAGTCCACCACAAGAAAAAACTGAAAAAATCGCGCACCGACATAAATGTAAACATCAGCCCTTTCTCGACTTGCTACATGGACGAAACGCGTCCGTTATTTTACCTCTGTATACATTTATGATCAGGAAGTAGAAACAAAAAATCTTCTCTATGCCCATTTGTATAAATGCACTCGCCAATCAGGCTTTGATTTTCTGTATGTTTGTCGAAAATACTGAAGAATAATGCAACATAATAATTTGTTACTGACTACTTGACTCATTCAATCACAACCGGATACATGTAACACGACTGGAAACTAGATATAAAGAAATGCTCTTACTTGTCTGCAATCGTTACTCAAATTATATCTGGCGATATCACATCCCCGAGGCAAGGCTGAAAATTGTCTCGAAATCCGCATATTAGAGATTCAAAGTTTTGAACAACGCAACAACTTTCATTGCGTGACAAGTGAAATGTGATACACAAGCGCGCGAAAAGCACCGGAATAAACAATGTCAAGATTCGCCCTTGTGATGACAGTGCGAAAATGATTTTTGAAATAACAAGAAGAAATTGAGGCAAGTCAAGGTCTGCAAGGTATATTTGATTGCCGGATTGAAACAATAATCGTGTTTCCTCCTCTCCCCCCACCACCCCCCCCCCCCCCCCCTGGGAATTGTACCGAATTGTCATCATCAACAACAACAACAACAACCTTTATTTTCCTCAAAATAAAGCCGAAATTAACTGAAATGAAAGTAAACAAATCAAGAGCTTTCGAAACCTCAATGCGGTATTTCAATACTATTCTCAAACAAAAAGTTTGGAGGAGAGTGAAGTTTTTTTTTTCGCCATGGCACCTCTCCGTGCGGATCCAGGGCCGTACCTAGGATTTTTTGTCTGCGGGGGCAAAATCCGCACACCCCTGACAGGGGTCTTCCATATACAGACAGGGTTTAAATTGGACGTTTTGTTTTCACCCCTACACGGAAAGCTGCCTCTAAGACCTTTTAAGAAAAAAAAAAAAAAAAAAAAAAAAAAAAACACTGATGCTTTTGTCTTAAGTGTCATAACTTTTTATGACATAAACACCTTGTTTAGCTTGAACCAACCTTTGCCTCGCATTTAATGGTAAGTTTAAAACACAGTCAATGCACTGCTGCAATCAAAGGGAGAAAATCACTGAGCTCCCACAATTCAAACGCACTATAACAGTGGAGCGAAGCATTTGCAAAAACACGGTCGTGATTTACGTACAATTCAAGCCTTTTGTTACTGTGACACGTTGCGTAGCTCTATAATACGCTACAACGATAACTGGAGAATCAAATAGCCGTGGCAAGGAACACAACACCTTGTGACAAAAACCAATAGCCGGGCCTGGCGTTACAACAACTACGTACAGAAAGCTCATTACACGACACAAGCAATGATTAATTCCTGTCTTAACATTACACAAATCTCAACAAGAACTGAGGCAGTTAGAACTATCATGCAGTTAAACGAGCCAAACCAAACCCAGCTGAAATGCCCTATGAGGCATAAAAACACTGTCGTTGAACACACAGAATAAGAGGTCACATTCAAAATGAAGAGAATTAATCTGAAGAGGAAAATCAAAACTCATTAGGCACAAAGGACCTGTGATGTTGAATATACGATGGTTAAATCCAAGGCTCTATCAAATCCTCCAAATAGCGCAGGCTTTACAAACCAATTTAGCTCTGCAAACTCATAGTCGTGCAAGCTAGATTTAAAAATTACAAGGCTAGAAACTGCTCCAGGGAGTGGCGTAGGCTTGTCAGTCTTTATTTACACACCAAATTCTAAACCACAGGCAGCCCAAATTACAAAATCATTATTTTCATAAGAAAACTCGAACTGGCTTTTACCTCGAAAGATTTTCCAAAACATTTATTTGGAATTCACATTGAAGGATTGTTTTTTCAGTCAATTACTCGATTTTCTTGTGATTTCAAACCAATATAACTACAAGAAATAGCTCAGCAAACTCAAACACTAAGTTAGAAAAAAAATTTCTGGCGGGGGCAGCTGCCCCCGCTGCCCCCGCGCTATGAACGGCCCTGGGATCAAGCTCAAAAAATGCGCAAGATTTGTAAGGTGTTACGCTTAATCAATGCAAAAAGGACGTTCGCTCGCACCTATAAAGGCACAAAAGATCGGGCCTATAAAGAAATTCAGGACGAAATAGTGTTGTTGCTAGGGCAGGTAAAGTGTTTTCATTTGAGTGAAACTGAGAGCATGAAAGAACATTTTATTTCTTTCTCTGACTTTCCCTATTTTTTTAAACAGAAATCCACTGCTATGCATTACTTGACTTTATTCCAGGAATTATGATTTACGATTGAAACTTTTCGTTCGTCTTTATATGCTCTCACCACCGAGAGAAGTAAGGCCTTCGTGTGAACTGGAACAGTCAGAAACCTTTAACGACGAAGAGAGACCGAGGAATGAACAGCAAAGAATCGTTGTCATTGTCAATGCATGTACTGTGGGTTAACCCAATCCAAGTGGAACTCGTGAATTAAGTTATATCTTCAACCATGCCATATAAAAACCACTATAAATTGAACAATCACTGGACTATGGTACACAGGTTCAAAAGATACTCTCGCTGGCCTTGTCAAAGGCTGTTCGTATGGTGGATAGTCTGGAGCACGCTAGGAGGATTTAACAATGACAACGTCAGACTTACACAGTGACGGCCCGTAAGAGATAACACCGTCTTTTAGACCGAACACGAAAATCTGAGAAATACCAGTCGTGCCCCTCATTCTTTGACACTAGTGCGCGCTAGAAAATAAATTAAGGTTAAACTCTTATCTTAAAATTTGATCAGCCCTTCCGTAAAGAAATAATGCAGAATAATGTTGTGTATTTCCAGTTAACATTTTATCGCCATCAGTGACTCATCTCAAACAGACATTAAAGCTAGGTTTAACAAGTTAACCTAAAAAGAATTTTTTTTTTCGTTCCATTCATGGTGAACGTCCTTATTACATTGATTAACCGTATAACACATTGCAAATATTGCGCACCTTTTGAGCTTGATCCACAACTTTTGCGCGTTGATCCATGGCGAAAGACAAACTTCACTCTCCTAAATATAATAGCTTTTTGTTTGAGGATAGTATTGAAATACTGCATTGAGGTTTCAAAAGGTCTTAATTTGTTAACTTGATTTAAATTAATTTCGGTTTTACTTTTCCTGTAATGTTATTTTATTGATGAGAATCCGGCACAGACAATACAGAGTGAATCTCAGAAGAGGAAAACTACATGATTATTGTTTCAATCCGGCAATCAAATATACCTTGCAGACCTTGACTTGCCTCAATTTCTTCTTGTAATTTCAAAAATCATTTTCGCACTGTCATCACAAGAGCGAATCTTGACATTGTTTATTCCGGTGCTTTTCGCGCGCTTGTGTATCACATTTCACTTGTCACGCAATGAAAGTTGTTGCGTTGTTCAAAACTTTGAATCTCTAATATGCGGATTTCGAGACAATTTTCAGCCTTGCCTCGGGGATGTGATATCGCCAGATATAATTTGAGTAACGATTGCAGACAAGTAAGAGCATTTCTTTATATCTAGTTTCCAGTCGTGTTACATGTATCCGGTTGTGATTGAATGAGTCAAGTAGTCAGTAACAAATTATTATGTTGCATTATTCTTCAGTATTTTCGACAAACATACAGAAAATCAAAGCCTGATTGGCGAGTGCATTTATACAAATGGGCATAGAGAAGATTTTTTGTTTCTACTTCCTGATCATAAATGTATACAGAGGTAAAATAACGGACGCGTTTCGTCCATGTAGCAAGTCGAGAAAGGGCTGATGTTTACATTTATGTCGGTGCGCGATTTTTTCAGTTTTTTCTTGTGGTGGACTTTATTCGTAATATTTTAGGCAAATTCTGTTTTAGGTCACGTAATAAGGGAGCATTTACACTTTCTAGCTTAATAATAACGGTAGTTTGGAAGTGTAGCATGATATGAGAGACAGGGTATTAATTTCACTGATTTCAAGTTATTTCCCTGCGAACGGCTCTTTCATCTCGCTTGAATGGCTCAATATAAACTCGAAAATTTTACCTGAAAGGAATCATTTGATAACCTAATGCTAATATGGGGAGCACTCAAGTTTGAAGCTAGTTATTTACGTGTATAAAAGCATGAAATGAACGCAGAGACCTTGGCTTTTATCTAAAAGCTTCCGTGAAGTGTATTGATAAGTGCAAAGTAACAGGAGGAACATGAAGTACTGAAATGGCGAATTGTGTCAAAGTGCATTCCACACATCTCGACCTAGCGCGCTCGCTTTTCACGGGCCAAACTAAATATTTTAACATGATAAATAAGAACAATTGCCCGTTCAAAAAAGTGATTTCATTACCAGTATATTTGTATACCCTTGATGATATGGTCATCTGAAATATGGCAAAAATCACTCTATCTAAGGAACAGCAAACATTGTATTCTTTACGTGGGCAACTTTAAATGAAAGAATGTTCAGGTGGAGATAAAATATAGTTTAGAAGCAAGCACAAGGGATGTAAAAACGATTGTGAAAGTGTCAACTAGAGGAAATGCTACCTTGTCTTGAACGAGAGTTTTAAAAATGTACTAATTTGCATAATTTCAATCGGGCCATCGGTTGCGTTTTGGCCGATTTCGAACTTTCCCAATTTTTGCCAAAATAAAAGTTCGCTGGAACTTTTGAATATTATCTTTGACAATAGTTCACCAAAAGGGTCTTTTGGGGCAAATAAAAAAAAATTCGAATTTTCGCTTCTGTCGCCGGATTCTCGAAAGTTACTGACAACTGCTCTTAAATCACCTAAAATCAAGTTTATTCTGTGATATCGTGAAGTTCGGCCCTAGGGCATTCGCGACAAGTGGCACCTCCGTCGGGACAAAGATGGAAGCGAAACTGGCGAAATTAAACGCGAATTTGGCGCTGTTAGATCTGTCGCGGGGAAAAAAGAAAGAATTGACATTGTTGACAACGAGATTAAGGCTCTTGAAACGCGCGTGAAGCGAAGCCGAGAACAAAGAGAGAGAAAAGCAAGAGAATCTGCTGGCTCGCAAGCGCGAAGAGCAACTAAAATTTGAAAGGAAACAGCTGGAGCAAAAAGAAGAATTAAGTTCCAAGCTCAAGAATGTGAAAATAAGTGACACGCACGAGAAGTGCATATTGCCAGTCTGCGCCACAAAAATTAATCAGCGTGAGCTTCTTACACTTGAGAATCAAAATTACCCGCAGTTGCTACCAAGGTACCGCCATCTCAAAGGTGTGCAGATGGAAGAATCCGACACAAAGGAAAGTCTTCCCGTCCATGTAATACTGGGAGTGAATGAATACACCAAAATCAAGATGGCCGGCTACCAGCGCGCAAGAGCCATGGGGGAGCCCATAGCAGAACACGCCAGGTTCGGGTGGACAATATTTTCTTTAGGATCTGAAGTAGACATACAGAACATGTTCTTGACGCAGACCTCAACCGGAGACTACAAAGAACTGTGTCGTTTGGATGTACTTGGTCTGCAGGATACGCCTATCGGAGATCAGAACGTTGTTCACCAAGAGTTTCTTGAGCAGCTGAAGCGCCACCGAGATGGATGGTACGAAACAGCCTTTCCCTGGAAAGGAGATCACCCTCCTTTGCCGAACAATGAGACCGGAAGCCCTAAGCGCCTTGGATCCCAACAGCGACTCAAACGTAACGGAAAGATAGAAGATTATGACGCCATAATCCAAGATCAACTTCGAGAAGGCATCGTCGAAGAAGCAGAAATGGCTGCTAAAGGAAGGGAGTTGTATATCCCCCATAAAGCCGTAATAAGAGAGAATGCCGAGACGACAAAAATGCGTATTGTATATAATGCATCCGCCAAAGCCAATGATAAAGCTTTCTTCCTGAATAAGTGCCTGGATGCATGACCACCACTGCAAAATCAGTTTTGGAAAGTATTGATGCGCGGACGATTTTATGCAGTGGCCATAGCGGGAGACATTCAAAAGCCGTTTCTGCAAGTACGTATTCGTGAAGAGGACCTAGACGCGCTACGATTTCACTGGACTGGATCAGGACTGAGCATCCTGAGCAAGTACGCACGCTGTGTTTCTCACGAACGTTGTTTGGCTTGGGTCTTTCACCTTTCCTCCTAAGAGGAGTGATTCAACATCACCTCAGCATTTGCAAGCCATACTACCCTGAAACCGTACCGGAAATAAAGCGTGGCCTATACGTGGATGATTTGCTCTCGGGTGAGCAAACAGTGCGAAAAGTGCGGAAAATTAAAAACACTGCCACAGAAATCTTTGGAAAGGCGACCTTGCAATTACATAAATGGAACTCATACGCCAGAGAAATAGAAGTCACTGATGCAGTCGACGATGAAAGTGGTGTCACTTATGCCAAGTAACAACTGGGAGTGAAGCCAGGAGAGTGTGGGCTTCTTGGGCTGATTGAACAAGGACGCTGACACCATTGCAGTCACCTTTCCACAAGAAGTCGCCGCCCCTACAAAAAGAGGAGTACTTGGCAAGGTAGCAAGGGTCTACGACCCTCTCGGTCTAGTTGCGCTGCTGAACTTAGTAGGGAAGCTGATTTATCGTAACGCCTATCAGCAGAAGAAAGCCTGGGATGCTGAGCTGTCTAAAGAACTCGTGAAACGCTGGGAGAAGTGGGAAATGAATCTACCCAAGAAAGTGAAAGTACCCAGCGCCCTAGTCCTTGCCAGAGAACCTATGGAAGCAATTGCGCTACGCGCCTTTGGAGACGTAAGTGGTCAAGGAGTCGCCGCAGCTGTCTATACAGTGGTGCAGTAAGAGTCAGGAGTGAAGCAGGAATTAGTTGCCGCTAAAGCACGCCTCGCCAAGCAGGGACTCACAATTCCCTGACTAGAGTTGATATCTGCTCATGTGGCAGTCAACTTGCTGCCCAATATCGACGATGCTCTATCTGGTTTCCCGATAGTATCCAAGCATGCATGGCGTGACAGCAGTGTAGCCTTACCCTTAAAGGCGCCGGGAAATACAAGCAGTTCGTTGGAAATCGTGTGCGCAAAATCAAAGAGAAAGAAGCTGTTGTTTAGAGACATGTTCCAACGCAAGAGAATTCTGTGGATCTGGGGAATCGAGGCGGATCTGTCAATAAAGAAAGCGTGCTGTGGCAGGAAGGACCAAAGTGGCTGAAGGATCCAGAAAGCTGGCGCCCAGATATTGTGTCTACCGCAACTACAGAATCAAACGCAGAGGTCAAAGCTACAAAGGAACTCTTCGCCTTAGCTGTTGAAAATGAAGACGAGCTAGACAACCTCCTCGCGAAGTTGACCTTCTGGCGAACCTTGCGAGTGTGTGTGCGTGGATGATGCGGTTCATACGTAATGTTAGAACCTCAAAGCCAAACAGAGCAGGGGGACCGCTGACGACTAAAGAAAGTGAGGAGCAGAAACACCGCTGGTTACTTCGAGTCCAGACTCAGGGCGGTGAAGACATGGAAGAGGATCAATTACGACTCAACTTACAAAAGAATCAAGGACGGTTTCAGGGCATCTATCTGATCTACGTCCCAGACTCTACAGTCTTTGCAGAGAAGTTGGTACAACACGTACATCTGGCCACTCTACACGGGGGAGTAAGCCTCACCATGGCCAAAGCTAGAGAACAGCACTGGATTCCACGTCTAAGGCGCCTGGTTAAGAAAGTCATCAAACAGTGCTATGGTTGTAAGCGGTTTCAGGCCGTTGCTGTCGCAGCCCCACCTCTTGGGCTGTTACCACTGGAGAGAACGGAGCACCCGGGCGTCTTTGAAGTGGTTGGCGTGGATTTTGCAGTTCCTATTAAGTACAGCAAGTCTCCGCGTGTGGAAGGAAAAGTCTACCTGGTACTGTTCGCGTGCAGCCTGACAACAGCCTTGTACCTGGAAGTCTTGGCAAACCTGGAAACTACAACCTTCCTAGGAAGCTTAAAGCGCTTGATTGCTCGCCGAGGTCGCCCTACCACAATATTAGAGACCTTAAGATCGAGGTTTGGCCATCTTACCACAAACGCCAAACCGCGGTTTGCGGTTAGCGGTTTCACGTTAGCCGTCTGCCCATATTGGGGACTTAAGATCCACGGGTGATAGCACTGGTGAATTATGAGAAATTGTACAAAAACAAGATAGCTGCTACTCGAAGGTGAGATGTGAATTTTTATGTGTTTGTTTATTTTATTGATTAATGAGAGCAGAACACTAAATCACTGACCCTCTTTAAATCAGACAAGACTACAA
>NW_028145587.1:700000-713835 GCF_977016875.1 Pavona decussata
ATATTTGCGGACATTTTGGGGCCCTTCTTGCCTTCAACTACTTCTAAGTCTTGAATCTTGCTAGATTTGTTATTCCTGCGATTTTTGCGATATTTGTAATGAATGCTTTTAGCTAGCAAGAAAAATCCTTGTTACTTTTGCGAAATTAATTTGCTAGCAAATTCTTGCTAACAAGGTCGATCCTGGACATATCTCAACGAGGTAAGGGGAGAGAGAATTTAAAGTTGAAATTGCCGTAGTGAAATTGGAATTAGAAATTGCCGTGAACGAAGTTGAAATATCCGTGACAAAATTGAAATTGCCGTGGTGAAATTGAAATTGCCGTGACGAAGTTGAAATTGCCGTGAACGAAGTTGAAATTGCCGTGGTGAAATTGAAATTGCCGTGACACTTTTGGGCCACCGTAGAAATCTAGTTTCATCAACTCAATACGAGAGTGAGTAGATTGTTTTATTAGGAATGAATATGCCTTATTGAGTTACAGTGTATTTATATGAAGCAAGACATCTCCTCGTAATCCGTCTTTCACCAAAACATTGGTTACAGTGTATTTATATGAAGCAAGACATCTCCTCGTAATCCGTCTTTCACCAAAACATTGGTTACTGTTAATGTTGTAAGATTTGCAGACTGTAGAGTTCGGTGTATTTTGGTTTGCTCGGCATCCTGGCTGAGGTCGCTTGAAGAGTTAAGGCTGCATACAATAACATAATATGGTGTTTCATCAAATTCCATCGACCGCACGAATGATTTCTTGTTGCTGATTGATTTATACGGCTATAGAGGTTTTTAAACACAATTTGCGTGGCACCCGCTGTGCTCGGTCATGCAAGGGAAATGTGCCGTTTTGCGATTGGCTGAGCTCTTTTGATATCAATTGTAGAGTGTGGGAAAAATGAAAACCGTTTCATCGACTTGAGTTTTTCAATACTGAACGAGGGAAGTTTCTTTCAAGAACCTTCACCATCGCTCCTCTCCACGTGAGAAGTGTATCACCATGCATCGAAAATGGTTTCACTTTCAAGCTGAAACACGACCGGAAGTTCTTCTCGAATAGTCATTATTCAAGACTGATTCATTATGCATTAAAATTGTTAAAATGTCTGAGGGGAAATGTAATAAAAATGAACTTCTTTTCGTTTATTTGCTTAAAGGGAAAGCATATACATATATGACGATTACAGTCAAAAGACTCAGCTCTTGTTTTTACTTGACCAAAAAGCAAAGTGCTGATAATTAATTATTGCTCGGTGTATTGCTAAGATCGAAAGTGAATTCAGAGATCAATCGCTCTAAAAGACTAATGCATCAGACAATTCCATATGATGAGTGCTCGGCTTAAGATTTGTAAATCCTGTCCCCTGTAAAGAAAAGTGCCAGGAATTGTAGCTAAATTTTACTTTCATTGGCAACCAATTTACAATAATGGAATAATAAAACAAAAGTCCTATCCAGCCGAAAATCCTCCCTTACTTCACTTCATTTCGTATTAATGGTATTTACGACTTCTATTTCTTAGTTCCGGCACAGGTCTATAAATGGAAGAGCCAAATTATTATTGCCACATGAATTGGATTCTTGTGACACACTGACGAACAACTAAATATTCTAGTGTCACAGCTGGTTATCGCAAATCCGTAAATCCGCAAAGTAAAATTAATTTTGGCTTCCCACCGCACATCACGTCTCGTCGTGGAAGACAATTTTTGCGCGCGTGATTCGCTGACTTTATATGGCTATCGACAAGACTGCTCCAAGCCTAGAAAAAAATTTCATTCGCAGACTCCTCTCTTCCCGGCCTGATCAATCGATGAAATCGGCAATCGATATCAATCAATAACAATTAATCGATTGATATCGGAAATCGATGACCAATCGATGACCAAAAAACGTGTTTTTTAATTGACATCGATTGTCATCGATTGCCATCGATTGTCATTGATTGTCATCGGTTTCTGTATTTCCTTTTAACAAGAAGATAGATCGAACGTCCGATTATGGAGGCTTGCATATTACGTCCCGCTTATAAGACAACGAACAACAACAACAACAGCGACAAGAATTTGTTGGTTCATATATCAAATAAACATGTGGGTTTATGTAGACTGCGAGTAATCTCTCATATTTCTTCGTGATCGTCGATTTAGTGCGATCCGAAAATTGCGTGACTCGCTTCTCGTTCTTACCCCACCTCGTTTGGTCATCGATTGACCGATATCAATCGATATCAATTAACTAATTGTCATCGATTGATATCGATTGATCGATTGGATTTCCGATGATTGATTGTCATCGATTGATCAGGCCGGGTTTTCTTTAACGAACAAGATGCCCTTAATCGGCATTACACGGAATGCTTAATGTAGGCCCATTTATTCCCCATGACATGTTTCGCAGATATTTAAAAACTATCCTCCCTTCTAATAAGATTAAATTTAGAGATACAGTTTTTTCGCTTATTTTTATAGTTAACTGTATCCTCTCTTCGCAATAGAAATAATTGAATGGTTTTATTCAGAGAGACTGCGTGATTTTTATCGTTGTGTTACTGGGAATCATACCGGGAATAACTCTGCAATAACGTCATGACCCCGCTGAACTGGTCTGGCTTCCTTGGCTTTGAATTATTCGATCTGTTTGTAAAAGCGTAGTTTCTTCGCTGTGAACTCTCCCAATTTCCACCGTTTCAACTTTCGAGTACTACCTAGAAGTTGTTATTCGATTTACCGCTCGAAAAACGTTTGTTTTCTTTCTGAAAACGGCAGATCCGGAGTCTTAAAATCAGACATGTGGCCGCCATTGAACGAAAACAACTTTTCCAAATGATGATTTGCTTTGACGTCACACAAGTAGAGATGAGTGGGTCCCCTCCCTCGTGATATACGCGCGGATAATGGATTTTGATTGGGCCGCTTTTGTTCAAGACAATCAAATCAATAGATCCCTTCTGGGAGAGGGCAGAATTTAATCTAGTTTTAATGAATAAATCAAATAATGATTTGACGTCACACAGGAAGGGATGAGTGGGTCCCCTCTCTTGTGATATGTGCCTAAATAATATATTTTGATTGAGACGCTTCTGTTGAAGACAATCAGAACAATACATCCCCATTAGGGGAGGGCATATTTTAATGCATAAATTAATGTGCACATTTGTGGCTACAATGAAGAAAAAACAAGATGCCTGCTATACTGGCATCACGCGTGATGCTGTGGCTGATTCATTTATTCCAACTGTATGTTTCGCAGATTTATAAAACAATCCTTGCTAATGGAATAGTTTGAGTCACGAAGATCGCGTTACGTTGTTTCCCTCGTGTTACGCTACTCAGGGTTTCAAGGGAAATTGCGGGAATTCCATTGCGATAACGTAAGCTTCTCAATGACCTCTTTTCTGTCTGCAATCGTGGTCTAAGACTGCCACAGAAAGCACGATTCCTTCGCCAGGAACTCTCCAATTTCCACTGTTTTAGATGTCGAGTGCTTCTTAGAAGTTATTCTTTCGATTTACCGCTTCAAAATGGTGAAATTTCCGTTTGAAAACGGCACACGTGAGTCCACAACATGTTAACAATATGGCGCCACAAATTTAATTCCGTTTTTAATAAATATATCAAATGATACGTTGACGCCCCACAGGTAGGGGTGAGTGGGTCCCCTCCCTTGCGATATAAGCGAAAATACATTAAAACGAAAATACATTACCGTAAGAATAAAATAAACTAAGTTACAAACTATAAAAATACTTCTTAAAAAGATAGGTTTTAAGTCGAGATTTAAAACTGTCAAGTGATGTTCCTTGACGAAGCTCCAAAGGTAGCTCATTCCAGAGTTTCGGGGCTGCTGAGAATGATCTTGCTCCCAATGTTGTAAGCATCTTTCCCTTGGGATAGTCCAATAAGAGCTTACCAGTAGACCTAAGATTATATAATGAATTCGATTTTATACTAATAAGATCGCTAAGATAAGTTGGCGCTAGGCCATAAATACATTTGAAAGTCAAAAGTAAAATCTTATAGTCAATACGCAAGGAAACTGGCAGCCAGTGCAGCTCATAAAGCGCCGGTGTAATATGAGAAAACTTTCCAATGCCAAGAATAAGTCTTACTGCTGCATTTTGTACACGCTGTAATTTAGCGACCCGCACATTTGGTAAGCCAAACAATAAACCATTACAATAGTCAAGACGGCTGGTTATAAAAGCATGAACTAAAGTAATTACAGAATCTCTCGACAGGTATTTCTTAATACTTCTCAAGTTATGTAAATGATAAAATGCCGCATTACAAGCCTTATTTATATAATATGTATGTGACGCCGGATCAATGACGGATCGTAATTTTCGGTATGATCTAGACCCGGGGGGGTACTCCCTTATGTGACCTTAACGGGGACGTGCGGCCCGATAGGGTATGGTTTTCAGGGTGTTTTGTCTTGAGCGGGGTATCTATTTCATCACTTTCTGTCTTAAGGTCATTCCCCTAAAATAGAACCTACACTCAGATTTTTTCCAAACTTTGCCCATGTGTGGTTCACTATATGTAAACTGCAAAAATGAAATAAAAAGAGGGGGTCACCATGCTTGTTCTTCAGCAACGAAGCATTGAAATATGGTAATTTCTGCATCTTTGGACAAAAAGGACTATAATAGAGCATTTGCCAAAAACAGGAATTATTTTCTGAAGAGAACAGTTAACAAATCATTTCATAGTATTTTTTCCCTATTCATAAATCGTTTTCAATGTAAAATCTGTTTGAAAACTATTCCTAACCAGTGCTAGTGAGATGTTTAGCAAAATAATATAATTCGGTACCTCTAAAGGTAGGTCAAAATGTCCATTGGCTAGATATTAGGCGCAAACTTTGATATTTCTAACACTAGGATTTTCCATAAATTTTCACGGTAGTTGGCAAACGATATTGTGGTTAGAAATCTGAAAAGAGAAAATAGGTTCACCGGGTTGGTTTTGAAGATATTTCACAAAGCAGTGGTAAATCAAGCTTCAAAACTGCTTTCTCCGCGAAGGGACTGGGGCGAGTCTTATCAAAACACCTTAATTTCCGCGCAAAGTGCTCATTAAGAATCTTGTTGTTAGATGTTAGTCAGATTGAGTGATACTCAGTAGTTAGCTAGAAATGAGCGTAAATTTTTTATTTTGCCATTGTGCGCAGTAGAGTTGCGCACTGCAAAACAGGGGAATGACCTTAAACAGGGTATCCCTACATGACCTAATGGTTTAAACAGATTGTGATTGCCAACGCATTAAAATACAGTAAGAAACTAGTGTATTCTTATTTCATTCTAGTCTTAAACAGGGTGTGATTTTGGGTTAGAAAGGGCCTGAAAATTTTGAATTCTGTCTTAAACGGGATAGGGAAATCGGAGAATTGTGTCTTAAACAGGGTCAGGGTTTGAACGCCCGGGCCGCACCTCCCTACCCAAGCATCTGTTGAGTACCCCCTTCCCCCCGGGATCTAGAGTAACGTTACGCATCACGCGTACGTTTATATCCTTGTACGTTTATCAATGTTTTTTTTTTTAATGAAATTCAGGGGAAAGCATTTGTTATTTACCTTTAATTTGAAGACAGAAACCGTTTCTACATTGATTGTTTCTCTATAGTAAGCGTGAGACATCTTTACCTATCTTGGCCCGGGAGGTCATAGACTGATTTAGTTGCCAAATTTTCGGTTAAACAAAAACCGCCGGTTATCGTGCTACTCGGTTTGAAGACACACCAGGAAAATAATGTCCACAGGATCTACCAGTTGTTTTGAACTAGTTTAATGCGCAATTTCCACTTTGCACAAGCTAGCTTCCTTGTGCAAAGTGGAAATTGCGCCTTAAACTAGTTTAAAACAACTGGTAGATCCTGTGGACATTATTTTCCTGGTGTGTCTTCAAACCGAGTAGCACTAACTACTACTTTTAGCCTAAAAAACACTCCAGTTAGCTTAAATAGCTCCCTGGTTGGCTTAACGGTTAGCAGTTTATGTTGGGGTTGTTCATGCCTCGCATGCCTCGCATGTTTTGTTCATGCCTCGCACGTCTGGCTCGCATATTGTAAACACTCCTCACGGCCCGAAAACAAAGAACGCGACCGAGAATTTAAAGAATTTGATAACACGACAGAAAGCGTAACTCGTACCAGCCGAGTACAAAAAAAGACACCGAGAACAATAACTCGTGGCCCGAAATCTTATCTCTCGGCCCATCGCGACCCCAAAAGGAAAAAAGAATTTGATAATGCTACCGAAACCTTAAGGTGGGGCTCTACCTGAATTTGAGTGAAATTTGAAGAGTTTTAAGAATGGATAGAAGAAAGAAAATGATTTTTGGAACACTAACAGACAGTCGACAACCACGCAAGAGCACCCCAGGTTGCTAGTGGACTAACTTGGTATCCGTCTATTAATTATTAACTACAAATTCTAATTTTAAAACTTCACTAAATCTTCAACATTCCTTATTTCTTTTAATTTTACCAATCCTTCAAGAAAAATTATTTCCTTCCAAATATACCTAAAAATCACCCAAAAATTCATAAAACACCCCAAATCATTAATTTGTGCTATGAATGGAGGGTTTTTGTATTGCTTGAAATGCAAACAAGATATTTTCATTTGACCGATTTTAAGCGGCGTGAAAATGGCTTTTAGGTGAACCCCCACCTTAACTCGGTCCGCCTTACGGCCCGAGTAATTAGGCCAAATCGGCACGTGTAAATAAATTAGCGATTTTGTACGATTTCGTGTCAGCTATATATTATATGCTTAAGCTCCAATAGCTAATTTACCACTTACCAAAATCAGTTGTAGCACAAAAGAGGTGGTTAGACTATAATAAAAGCATCTTTGTTTTTTTAGACTATATGACGATGATGAAGGGGCAGCTGAAGTTGGTGACACCGAATGTACTACAGTCCCGACTGCATATGATCATCCGGCCAATCATAACATTAAGTTCTGGGATTTACCAGGTATAGGCACCCCAAACTACCCTGACCTGGAAACATACTGCGAGAAAGTAAACTTAGAGAAATATCACACCTTTCTTATCTTCACGGCCAGCCGATTCACCAAGAACGACTTGGAATTGGCCAAGAAAATTAGAGAGATTAAAAAGACATTTTTCTTCATTCGCACAAAAATCGATGAAAGTGTTCGTGCTGAAAAGCGAAAGCGATCATTTAATGAAAAGGCCATGCTAGAGAAAATCCGACGCAACTGTGTAGAAAGTCTGGGCGACTTGCTGAGCAATGAGAGGGATATATTCTTGATAAGCAATCACGACCCTGACAAATAGGACTTTGCCCGACTAACTCAGGCCATCCTAGATGCTTTGACGAGATATCAGCAAGAGAGCCTGACCTTGTCTCTTGGTGATGTGATAACGCGGTCGTCAGAAGGTTTCTGTGTCTATATGACCGGCAGCCGGTCAAGGTTTTCATTTCACTAAATGACCGGCAGTCCGATATTTTTGTCAAATTACGTAAAATCAATGGCTTTCACCGATTCTTACTAAGCTATTTCGATTAAGAACTCTTAAGCGCTTCTAGAGAGCTCTATGGCTCTAAAGTTGACGCGCAGCTTTTCGCTGGGCTCAGAATAGCGAGCGACCGAAAGTGACACTTAGTTTCTGTTCGCTTGACTCGACTGCCGGTCAAGGTTTTCAAATCACTAAATGACCGGCAGTCCGATATTTTTGTAAAATTACGTAAAATCAATGGTTTTCACCGATTCTTACTAAGCTATTTCGATTAAGAACTCTTAAGCGCTTCTAGAGAGCGCTACGGCTCTAAAGTTGACGCGCAGCTTTTCGCTGGGCTCAGAATAGCGAGCGACCGAAAGTGACAGTTTCTGTTCGCTTGACTCGACTGCCGGTCAAGGTTTTCAAATCACTAAATGACCGGCAGTCCGGATATTTTTTGTCAAATTCAGTAAAATTACTGTTGTGAAAATACGTAGACTACGAGCAGTCCCTATTTTTTCTTATAGTCCGTCGAGTAAAGCGAAAACTAGAGCGGAGCGAAAAAAGCGGCCGCGCGAAAATTGGGGACGAGGGGGGTAGGGGGGGGGGGGGGGGGCGCCTCGCCACCCCCTGCTCGTAGTCTAGAAAATACCGTATTTATTCCATTAAGCGCCCGAACGCGAATAAGCGCCCACCTGGAATAGGCGCGCACCCAGTACGTAGGAAAAAAGCTCGAATAAGTTCCTACCCCCACCCCTCAAAAAATGAATTGCATGCACAGGGGGAGGTCGCTAACTGACATTAGCAAGATTAGTGACAACGAGAGACTTTCCCAAGGACCCGAGTGTTCTTAGAAACTTACAAAGACCATTAAAAAATCTGCTTTTTCAATATCTTTAGGTTTTGTTATCATTTATTGTTTACTGCTGATGATGGTTAAGCGCCCAGCCTCGAATAAGCGCTCACTCTCAAGGTCCAAAAGTTTAATAAACGCCCAGGGCACTTTTAAATCGATATATTGTTAATACGGTATACTGTTGTAGTTACAATATACTGCGAGAAATGTGTTAAGCGTGTATCAATCAGATTTTACAGTAAAATAGTTTTCGTCTGGTCGGAGCACGCTAACTACGGTAACCAGGTAACTAACCAGTAGTATACTAGGCTCACATTTTAGAATTGACCATTGTAAAGCTGATTGTATTATTGAATTTAGAATTTTATGCTAAATTGTTTATCATTGTACATTAACTGTATTCCTGTATACTAGCTTGGATGGATAAGATTGCACTTTTTATAATCACTATGAGTACTTTAACTTGCAAGACTTGCAAAACCAGGTTTTGTTCTTTGGTCGTTTTTTTAACGAAGTACACCTGAAGTGCGACCACAGAAGACACCGGTCACACGCGATGCTGTCTTCCCTTGCGTCGTTTATAGACTTAGAACAGACAGCACAGATAAAGTCCACGCGGTTTTTCTCCTCACTTGCTTTGAGAACATACAACCATGCATCCTTTTCAAAGTATCTTTCTACACGGTGGAGGTCTAGCATCTCATGATCTTTTATGGCATCTGACATTTTGCCAGTAGGCAAAATATCTACTTTGGTCAGAAGTCGGTGACCCCCAATGGCATCTGCCACAGCCAGGGAACTTGATAAAGAGCCAAGAATCATTCGGTCCTTTTCGATGGGGCTGAGTTTACTAAACGGGACCAGACTTTTTTGGCCCTCTTTTTTTTTCTTTTTCCTTGGAAGACCTATTACAGTTGTCTCCGCTCCTTTTGGACGACCTCTCTTCAACATCTAAGTTGGCATCTTTATTTGAGAGTAATCAGGCACTTTCAGTTCCTCGTTTTCATCTTTGCATGGGCGTTCGACATGGTTGTCACCGATATGATTACCGCCTTCCTCAAATTCGTTTTCACTCAAGAGTTCTTTATCTGCAGCCTTGTCTTTTTTCTTCTCCTTCGCGGGAAGAATGTCTGCCTCTAGCTTTTCGGATTTTAGTTTGTTGCTTTTAATATCCGGTTTCCCAACTTCTTCTGCGTTTTGTGGTAGAGAGTCTATCTTTGGCTGTGGTGACACTCTTTCCGCGTCATGTACAGTAACCTCGATTCCGTGTTTCCATCTTGTAATTATGGACTCCAGAACTTCGTATCTTTTTTTAAACGTAGCCATTCCTCCCTCGCTGACGAGTGAGGCAAGAACCTGTGCCGCTTGAAGGCCTTTTTTGAACTTTTGTGACTTTGTAAATACATTTGTTTTGTTTTCTTCGATAGTTATACATTCAACGCTATGATCCTCGTCCTGTCCATGGGATATCGGAAGGGAGTTTAAGCGATTCGTTGACAAATAGAAATCCATCGTCCAGCGCTTATGGACAAGGGCTTCATCAAAAGCTGAAAGGCCAACTAATTCTCTCACCTTAAAGATGTGTTTGCACGGCAGGGCCATCCGCGAGAAGAAAAGGCAGGTGCAATGACTTGGTGAAGCATTGTGTGGCTCCGGACGGTTATTGTTCTGCGACCCAGCAGAGAGACTAAACTCCGAACTACTCTTTTGAGCTATGACTCGCACTTTAACCGCGGAATCGTACTCTTGCTGTACAAATTTAAAGGCATAGGGAGTTAGTTTTTGCGAGTATTTTTGTAGATCTTGGGTGAAATGCTCATACCCTGTTTGCCTGCGCGAAATTGCCATCACGTAATGGTGATTTCGTTCTTCTCTAAGGCATTTAAGAACAGACATGAACTCCGAGCAGAACTGTAGAAGGCTGGCGTACCTTGAGCAAACACTTTTAAGCTTGCTGAATGTGGATTCGAGTCTGTTATTCGTTGTTTCCCCCAAATTCAGATGCTTGTCCTTAAAGCAGGTCACCCATTGTTCATTTATGGGATGCCAGTTTTCTAGAATGTACTCTATGACACTTCTAATGTTGGTCTTTTTTAGTTCATCAAGAGCTTTCTCGTATTGCCCTGAACTCTTAGAATGAGCCATTTCGGACAGAATTTCCAGTACTCTTGACCGTTCTGCGGACGATATTCCCATTTTCTCACAAGTGATTTCGCGTCTAAATGATCGTAACGTATGATAAAGGCAAATACTTAGACTTGCAGTTGGAAAGCAGGCTTTAAACGCGTCACGTTCAGTAAAATCCTTATCAGACATAATCACTTTTGTCTTATCCCAGGAAGGATTGTGCTTTTTAAACAAATCGACAGATGCTTGAATTACGTCTTTCGTCTCTTCTGCCACAATGAACATTGCCACTATTTCACTCAGTCCGTCACCATCTATGCACATGAGCAGATAAACAGGCATTCGTAGGTCTAGTAACTTGTATGTTGCGTCTACCAGGAGGATTTCTGGGAAATGGGCATAGATGTCCTCCATGTAATCGTCTTGGAAAAATAGGCCTTTAAAATTGTTATCCACGTCAACAACTATGTCTGTCTTGGTGCCTGGTTGTTTTTTCAAATATTCTATGACGTCTTCAAGATCATTTTTCTTCAAATGTTTCATGGAATTTTGTTTGATGTTTGAGATATCTTTAAGTGTTACTCTTTTACCAGTGGCATTTTCGATTTTTTCTTTTAGGAGCTTCGGGTTCGCTTGCAGCTGAATTGCGTCCTCGATATCCTTTGCAACGTTTTTACAGCGTGCAGCTCGTTGACGTGGGAGGCGCACATAAATCTGTTTTTTAAGAGCATGGTTATGTTGCTTGGATATACGGTTGACCTGAAGATATTTCCCATCCTCAGACAGTGCAATATAAACCTCAAACGGACATCCTTGTCTGGATGATTTTGTTTTTCGTTTTCTTTCTTTTCCAGATTCAACAGCTTTTCCACCAAATTTGCAGGTCAGCCTTAATGAGTAGTATTTAAGATCTTGATTGGCTTTCGCAACTTTCTTGGGAACACGCTTTGCTGCCGAAGTCAGTGTCCTCACATCTCTCTTCCACAGTTCAAAATAATGACTGTCTTCGTACACCTTTTTTGCCGTTTCAAGTTCATTCATACTACTAAATTTCCGTCCCACAAAGAAAACCTCACTCTGTTTTTCAAAACCACAAACTTCGTCTCCGTCTTCTTCGAAATAGTTATCCTCTTTCTCACTGTTGTTTTGTACCAAAAGAGGATGACGAAACTCCACTTCACATTGCTTTGTTTCAGTTGCAGGGTTGTCGAGCCGCGTGTCACTTGAGTTGAGGTCTTCGCTTTCAGCACATTTCTCGGCATCCACTGTCTTTCCATCACCATCCTAAATAGGGCAGTCGGTTCTTGTTACACTGTACTGCTTCATTTCACTTTCAACATCATAATTAACATCCATAGAATCTTCAGTTTCAGTGATGTCGGGCCGCGTGTCACTTGAGTTGAGGTCTCCGCTTTCAGCACATTTCTCGGCATCCACTGTCTTTCCATCACCATCCTGAATAGGACAGTCGGTTCTTGTTTCACTGCACTGCTTCATTTCACTTTCAACCTCAGAATTAACATCCATAGAACCTTCAGTTTCAGGGTTGTCGAGCCGCGTGTCACTTGAGTTGAGGTCTTCGCTGTCAGCACATTTCTCGGCATCTACTGTCTTTCCATCACCATCCTGAATAGGACAGTCGGTTCTTGTTTCACTGTTCTGCTTCATTTCACTTTCAACCTCATAATTAACATCCATAGCACCTTCAGTTTCAGGGTTGTCGAGCCGCGTGTCACTTGAGTTGAGGTCTTCGCTGTCAGCAAATTTCTCGGCATCCACTGTCTTTCCATCACCATCCTGAATAGGACGTTCGTTTCTTGTTTCACTGTACTGCTTCATTTCACTTTCAACCTCAGAATTAACATCCATAGAACCTTCAGTTTCAGGGTTGTCGAGCCGCGTGTCACTTGCGTTAGAGTCTTCAGTATCATTAGTTTTCTTGACATCCACTGTCTCTTCATCGCCATCCTGAATAGGACACTCGGTTCCTGCACCTTTTTCTCTCCCCTCATTGCCATTTCTTAAGCTTTCGTCAATAGAAGGCTCCGTGGAAGTCCACTCTTTATTCTTGCCGAAATATTTTCTTGGAGATGTAGCGTTTCCCTTCCCACCTTTGGGTAAGTGTCCTTGTCTCTGCTGGCTATGCGTCTTCTTCTTTTTCTTTCCATATTGGACCTTTACCCAATCGCCATTCTCCTCTTCTTTTTCACTTTCCTCGTCTGAGATGACCACCTTGCCAAGGACTCTGCGACTAAATGGGACATCACGACCACGCTGTGGGGGTTCAACCCGCTCTCTGCTTATTCCAAGTGAGGAAACATCAACTGAATCAGCCAAAAGCCAACAAATGAGAGAACATCGCAGGAAATCGGAATAAACAGTGGGATATTTCAACCACTTCAAGCTGGCGGGAAGATCTGCACTTCGGTCGAGAAACATATTTTTCCAAAGGCCAGGGGTAGCGCAAGCAATTCCACCGAGTACAGCTGCGGCTACTCCACAAACATCACCACAGGTTTGAGTTGGGATGTTTTTTAGGCATGTCTTAGCGCAGGAATGACTTGTTTCCAAACTTTCAGTGTGCGCTTGTATAATTCCACTGATAGGCTTCGGCGTCTTTCCATGATGCTGGTAAATAGCTTTCACAAACGGGGCAACTGAGGACTGCAAATACTCTGGCCTTCCCCAACAGTAGGTATCACAATAATACCATTTGTTGACTGTCAAGTCCACATAAAGCAATGTCCAGTGATTTCCTGGATTTCCTGGATTGCTAATAAAGACATCATTTTTCCTTGTTTTTCCAACATTGGCAAACAGGACGACATACTTTACACCATGTCGGATGTTACACTTCACGTAATCGCAAAGGTCCCGCTCGTCGACCATGACTACGTTATTCAGTACTAGTGCCGCCGTTTCCTCGCTATCTCTGTTTAGGATTTCTGAAACACCAGTTATAACACTGAAGTCTGGCCATCCATTTCCTGCTATGTTAGCCAGATCCGACGCAAGGATGAATCGGTTGCTTAAAAGGGGACTGTGATGGTTGGGAGTGTTGAAAATTTTATCAGCATAAGAGGAAAGACGTTCCTTTGAATATGAGCACTCCGAGTGAGGTAGTTTTAATTCTTTCTTCAGCCACTGCTGCTCGTTGTGAACGGCATTCTTTACGTTGCGGAGGGTATGCATTTTTAGCAGTACCTCTAACAACTCTAACGTAAACTCTCCTAGCTCACAACCGATAGCAGAGTACTTCCCTTCAATTAAAAGCTGCTTCATTTGTCGGCAGGAAGATTCAGAAGGCATACGTCTCAGCGACAAAACATTTGGTGTTTTCGGCTGCCTTGATAACAACGTCATCTTACTCGTCTGGGTGAT
>NW_028145588.1:5000-35000 GCF_977016875.1 Pavona decussata
CGCTCAATACCCTAAAACTGGCTAAAGGGTACCGCCATACCTTTGACAGGTACCAAACCACGAATTTTAACCCCCGAAAGCTACGCTCACCCCCGTCAAGTTTTATATAAAGGTTCACCCCCCCGGGTACCCTGCGAGCAGTGGCCCTTCCACTTATCTAGGAAGATCGAAGGGCTCTGTTGACAGGTTACCCCCCGGGCGCATGCCACGGGTAATTTTTCACTGCCGCTTCGAAAAGTATCTAAGGGCCACGGAGTTTGCTGACTGAACACTGAAAACTGAGACGGAGCTTCTCGTAGGCAGAGCAGGTATCGAATTACTGAAACGCAAAACTCTTGACCTTAAATAAGAATTACCTTTAATAACGCTTGCAATTTGATTCTGAATTTTCGATTTTTAGTGATTTTTTTTAAAAAGTTATTTGGCCGTGTGTTTTGTCACTGTTACAGTCTCCCGACGTAAAGAATGAGGAGGTTAGGAAGTTATTTGGCCGTGTGCTTTGTCACTGTAGCAGTCTCCCGACGTAAAGAATGGGGAGGTTGAGGGGGAGGCGGCGGGGTAAGAGCGAGGAGGGAAACGGGGTTGCGCCACCACTGTCATCCCTATTTTCCCCAATATTTCCTATAGTACGACTCACACCTGCGACAGTCGACCACAGT
Organism: Pavona decussata; assembly: GCF_977016875.1. Taxonomy (NCBI): domain Eukaryota; kingdom Metazoa; phylum Cnidaria; class Anthozoa; order Scleractinia; family Agariciidae; genus Pavona; species Pavona decussata. Next base: position 5,660 of record NW_028145588.1, read on the forward strand.
ACATTGTCAGCAGGAATAAGGAAGGAGCGTAGGGGGAGCAATTTTTGTCAGAAAGAGGGCCAGGGTTTCACAGCCTGGATGGCACAGCTACGCTCCTTTTGCTGTAAAGCCATTTCTACAAAGTGACATAACTAGCTGACTAAACTTCAGCGTAAAATTTCCCTTGGTATCTACAAAATCGATGACAGCCATCTGATCGGGTCTATTTGCTCAAGACATCGAGATGCTAATGGCATCAGACGGCGCAGCCAAAACCGATTCTGCGCCGGTCCCACTAAGTTGGGCAGCTAATCGTTTCAAGCAAACGAAGGGAGATCGGAGCATCAAATTTGTACAATCTAGACTTATCCCCAAGATGACCTCGATATAAGTGCCTGTCGGCTTTCGCAAGTACTCTAAAAATTCAGAGCATCGCACCATACTGATTCAGGCAACATGATCTCGTTGGATCGTATTCTTACTTTGACCCATTAAGGCCAAAGAAACCATACTTTGTCTGCTCAAATTCCATTACTGATGGATGAACTATCTTTTATCGTATGAAAACTATCATACAACAGACAATTTTTGTGAACAGTAAATTGAAAATTGGGTCTTATCCAGATGAAGTAGACAGTGACATTGCTTTTAACTCTCCTTGAGTAGCATTCATGGTAGCCGGCGAATACAGCCGCCTCTCATCGCTCCCGGCCCCCAAAACCGCTTTGCGAAACGCCCCTCGGGGACGGGAGCGATGAGAGGCGGCTGTACTCGGAGGCTACGTTAGACCGAAATTTGAAAAACTTTATCAAAATCAAAACAACTGCGCGTGTTTAGACGCAACCAAATAAAATTGTGATAACCCAAAACCGTAACCTCAGTTTGAACTGATTATATAATTAATTGTCTTTGGGGTCTAGCTAGACGAAACATCGATTTCTATCCCGTGGACAAGGGCGTACGTAAGTGCAAGGTCAGCGGTCTACCGGTGAAATGTATGTAACACAATCTTTGTGACCAAATGTATAAAACGGCCTAAAGTGTTACGATGTTTCCTATAGATGTCCCATATTTCTTAAACATCCAGTGTGGCCGCTCAAAGGTATGAATTATATAGCACTCTTAGCTATTTGCTCCATTTTTTTTTTTCAAAGTAAGATTGAATGAAAGAAGTCCTGGTTTCATTTCATTCCATATTTACTAGTGTTGCAACCGGTTGACAACGTAAACTGACCCGTGTACGGCTTTTGAACTCCGCTAAAATCTTTTGACATTGCCCCTAAAAGATAGAAAACCAAGGAAAATAGTCTTATAAGCATAGGTCATGCACAGGCAGTGCCCTGTAGCAAGAATTAATAAATCACTGTTGTTTGAAACGTTTTCATGTTGTGTTAATCTGAGTTTTAGCATCGGAATGCCGTGACAGAAAAGCTCAAATTTCACTAAAGTACTACTTGTAATTCGCGGCTTCAAAAATTTCATTTTGTGTTGCCCATAGTTTTGAAAGCGGATTTTATAAGAAGAAATGAGGCTCTTTCACGTGGTGTAAATCTTTATCCTCAACGCCATGTACCAGTTGATGATTTTAGCGTCGCAAATTTGTCAATTTGGCATCACGAGAAATCGCTTAAAAAATTGTAAATATTGAAAAATCTCCTAAATATTTAATTTTCACTTCAGATGAGTGACATACCATTCATGATGTCTATAATTATGTACTTTATCAGACTGGATGTTTTTTGTTTGGAACGAAACTGGTTTGATTTTTGAAACAAGGTCTTCGCAACATGTGGTGTCAGACACCGAAAACCTGGTTCAGAAGCGGTGAATTCAAGATCATAGCCTCACATCAAAAATAATTATGGGATCGAAGTAAAACATGTATTTCTTGCAATAGTTTACCGTGGGCTATGTTGTGAATGTTTTTGAGAATTTTGAATTTTTCGCTATTGCATACCTCTGGTTGATATTTACAGACATCCGCTCTTAAGTGTTATTGTTACTGTTTTTCCAGGTATTCCAATGTCAGAATACCTTAAAATCTTGCCAATGAAAAGATCACACTCCCTTTTTGCCACATACCTCGCTGAAAACAGAGTGGAGATACAAAACTCTGGCTTTGATTTCTTTCAACTCTTCAAAAGTGAAATACTCCATGAGCAAGGGCTGGAAAACCTGATGCATAAAAACACAAAAAAGAAAGTATACATTTCAGGGGTTAGTTTTTAAAAGAAACTTTGATGTTGGTTTCTCTATGATGTTGATAACTGAAGGTACAGCTGTAAATTGGTCACTGTAAAAAGATTCGAGTGCTGACATTTCAGTGTTATTCCTTTTGCGGATTCGCTCTGACCAAGGAAGGGCTAACGCTTGAAACATCAGCACAGGAATCTCTTTACAGAGGGCAATTTACCTTCAGTTCTCAACTCTGTTGATAAACCATTGATTTGTAAATTAATAAGGATTCTATTGATCCAGATGTAATAATAATAATAATAATAATAATAATAATAATAATAATAATAATAATAATAATAATAATAATAATAATAATAATAATAATAATAATAATACAATAATATTTATACAGGATAACCCCATCAGTGTACTAAACACTGGTAGCAAAGGGGGTCCTGTTATATGCATCCTCTGAAACAGAGGATTTAAAAAAAAAAAAGGCTTACAGTCAACCCAGGTCACGCGTGAACGATATTTTTGAAATTTGATGGAGTTTTGAAATTTACATGTCAGTTTTGAAAATCGCCAACGAGATTTCAGAGTTCCAGTATAAATTTCCCTAGCTTATTGACGGTACAACGCTATGAATGTTTTTTTACATGGCAAAATTGAACATTTCAAGAATAAAAATTGTTTCCCAAGTATTTTGAATCTTTTTTTCAGTTAATGCGTCTTTTTCGGAACGATTTCCAGAGAAATGTCCAACATTCCATTCACATGTTGGACATTACAAAGAGAAATTCGAATCTTCATTTCATTCTTGGAAATACTGTTCACGCGTGACCTGGGTTGACTGTAAAATGTGGTCTTTTAACATACACTTAAATATACTGTATGTCCAAAAATGAATATAACGGTAAAATTGCAATGCATTTATGCATTGGTCCCATTTTGACTGTACTGTTAACAAATTTACAAGTTAGTACATAGATTTACTATATGGCTGGTTCCGCGAGCGGCAAGATCAGTCAAATCCTGCGCTGTGATTGGCTACCCGAGCGGGCAAGATGGAGCTATCTTGCCAGCTTGGGATTACCCGTTGCCCATCTGCCTGGTATTGAAAGTTTAATCCCATGCAACAATGCAATCTTTTCTTCGATTTTCTAGTTGTTCTGGGGGAAAATGCTCGCTAAAAAAATGTTTATTATTTACGGCACTGCACAATCTGCTGAAAATGGTGAGATTGCCGGATAATTCTATTAAAATCTTCCTGCACTTGCCAAAATCTAAACTTTTCGTTCTCAATAATAATATTATTATTGTATGCTCCCTTTAAGCCATTACAAAGTTAGAGCCTTAAGATAATTTAGGATTCCTTGTTTTCCATGATTCACTGAAAATAAATCTTATACCGGCCGGCTAGGAAGAATTTCTTTCCGAGCAGAACAGTTTCATGTTCTGTTTTGTTTTGTTGTTGCAGTTTTAACTTGAAGGTAAAGCCATATAATAAATCCTTTATTGACCAAGCTTGTTCGGCCAAGATGGCTGGATATTGGCCTCATTCTTTTTTTGCGTTTTTATGGACCTTGACTTTGTCTCGGTCCATAAAAACCCAAGAAAAGAACTTGGCCAATGTCCAACCTTTTGTTAGTTATTTTGATTGCTCATATCAATCCCTGTAATGGGCACATGAAATCACATGGTGTGTCATTTATAGGCTTTGTAAATTCAATGGTATAAATACCTCTTCTTCGTGCCTCATATGCGGAAGAAAATCCTTTTGAAATGATGACAAGGCTTCCTTGAGCCTATCCTCAAAGGTGTTCCTGTTCAAGCAAGACCTGCTTTTTATGCACATTTAAGTCCTTTACGTGTCAATGACAAAATCTCCAGAACATGATTGTCTTTGTGAACGTCATTTACAATAGCCAAGATTTGTTTGTTAATAAGACGATGTTGAAGCTCTGTCATAATGCAAGTGTTTTCAATCTCCTCGTGATATTTGAGTTCTTGAAAAATGGAGTTAATGCACCCCAAAAGCCCAAAAAGCGAAACATCATCCTTAAAGTTGGTGGTTGAGAGCTGAAATTCCAAAACAAAAATTTGTTAATTACAAACAACACCATCACACACTCACATGCTCTGCCCATACAGGTAAAGGAAGAAGCATGACAAGCAGTTGGAGAGCTGGACTTATTATCCAGATGCCCCAGGTTCAAGTTTAGCTCTGACCACTAGCTAGCTGGAGTTATTTCTCAGTAGCCCCAAATTCAACTCCTAGGCCGTGCTAGCCTTGTAAATAGCCAGCTGGGATTCTTAACCATTGTTATGTTGTATTTTAAATGTTGTTTATTTCCGAGCAGTTTGTTTCATTCTCCCTGAAAGGCCCCTCAAGGAGCAAGGATAATTAAGCAACTACTGTATATCATTATGTTTATAATCCTTCAAGTTAAATGTTTTTTGCAGTGACAATTTCCTGACTGTCTTTAGGTTTGGTAGTAAGTTTGGCAACTCTCAGGTTGCCAGGATTAAACTTTCAGTCGCCATGGTGCCTAAAATGATCTAATCTTGAAGAGTTGGTTTACATGTATCAATACACCCGCCAACCTTTCATGAGAATTTTCATCAGCATAAAGATAGAGTATTACACGAGCTATATGTGACTAACATGCCCCAAGCATAACCTGGCTTCTATGACACTTCAAGGCAACTAGGAGTATTGCTAGTTCCACCTGGATGGGATGCTACAGTGTACGTTTAGTCCATTGCAGCGCTACACCCAGCAGTATGTCTTTTAATACAAAGTCATACAATTGCCCAGAGTAAAAAACAATGTGGCATAGCCTCTTATGTAAGGAAAAAAAAAACAGCGTAAAAGCAGAGGCCTGGCTTCAAATGAACAACCTTTCAATCTGCAGTGCAATGATTGCTAACCACAAAACTAGCCTTCATTCTCCCCCCTCAACCTGTTGCAGTGGGAGATTTGCTGCTCACAACATGTCAACAACAACACATAGTTTATTTTCGTTTCTCGATCTCACCAATTCTAACTGGTTCTGGTCCATTTCACACCCCATGTGACTACAAAATCCTTAAGTGTCCTACTTCACTGTCATTAGAATGCCAGGATTTTCCCCAACAATTTTCCACAGTGTTCAAAGGCTTGCAGATATTTCTAAGTAACTATTTCTAAAAGAAACACTAAAATACAGTCCACCAGTGCTGACAAGATTTTGTGACATGATAGATACCTCTCTAGAAATCATGCAACTGAAGATAACAAAGATTTTTTTTTAAATTTGATTTCGTTTTTGGTCTAGTCCACATTTATGGGTAAACTGTAAGAAATTCAGTCTGTATTAGCAGGCTTACATGTGCAAGAGTAAAAAAAAGAAACAAAGGGAGTTGAAACGTGTATGAGGCATGCACTCACAGCATGCAATATCCATTGCTGCTACACATAAGTACATGTCCCTGGTGAAAATCTTTCAAGGATCTTTAAGGATCCTTAAAGATCTGCATGAGGATCTTTATGAGGATCTTAATAAAGATCTTCAAGGATCTTTGAAAAGATCCTCAAGGATCCTTCATTTTCTTGCCAAGATCCTCAAGGATCTTTAAGGATCCTCTAAGGATCTTCAAAGATCCTCAAGGATCTTTAAGGATCCTCTAAGGATCTTCAAAGATCCATAAAGATCTTTCAAAGATCCTCAAGAATCTTTAAGGATCCTCCCAAGATCTTTCAAAGATCCTCAAGAATCTCTAAGGATCCTCCTAAGATCTTGCAAAGATCCTCAAGGATCTTTAAGGATCCTCCCAAGATCTTGCAAAGATCCTCAAGGATCTTCGAGGATCCTCCCAAGATCTTTCAAAGATCCTCAAGAATCTTTGAAGATCCTTAGAGGATCCTTAAAGATCCTTGAGGATCTTTGAAGATCCTTCGAGGATCCTTAAAGATCCTTGAGGATCTTGGCAAGAAAATGAAGGATCCTTGAGGATCTTTTCAAAGATCCTTGAAGATCTTTATTAAGATCCTCATGCAGATCCTCCCAAGATCTTGCAAAGATCCTCATTAAGTATCCTTCAATAATCTTATCAAGATTCTTAATAAGAAATAAGAATTTTACAAGAACCTTACAAGATCTTGTCAAAAGATTCGTATATCTTGTACGATTAAAAGATTCTTATTCTAATTCAGCTCTTACAAGATCTCACAAGATTCTTACAAAGATCTTACAAGATCTTATAAGATTCCTACCAGAATCTTAAAAGATTTTAATATAAGATTCTTACCAAGATCTTGCAAGGTCTTATAAGTTTCTTACCAAGATCTTGAAATTGTCACAGTCTTACCAAAAAGGGCCAAGATTTGATTTTGTTTTCCAAGCAAGCTGCAAAATAGGAAAAAAACCCTGGAGTGTATATGTTTTTTTATTTTCTTTGGATTGCCCTGACATTTCTGGCAATGACCTACAATGGTTCATTGAAATAACCTAGAATCATGTGTTCCTGAGAGTTTGATCACAGCTTGCTTAAAATGCAAAACCTACACATACCTGGATATGCTTCTAGCACTTCAATTCAAAGGCTGAGGCATTGTCAAACCATAACCAACAAGAAAAATAAATAATTATAAGTGTGATAACCTTTTATTGATAAATCTTAGCTATTCATGTGAAATAAATTTATCACAACAATCTTCAAAGTTAACATGGAAACTTTCATCTACAATGCCATTATGGCTTTTTTTACAAGGCATAAGATTGTATTCAAGTTCTTGTGATGCATGCTCACGAGATCAACAGCACTATTCTAATAATATTGTAATTCACAAAAGAGTGACAGAAACAAACCTTTACCAACAAATGTTCCCTAGACTAGGACAAAGTTCTACATGTAACTTTTTCTTTCATTTGCATCAATTTGAAGCGCTTATAATAATCTATTTGACTTAATTAACCTGGCAGCTTTAAAGCCTTTCTAAACAATCCTAAGACTTATTATTTGCCAGTATTATTTTCCCAAGAAAGAAGCAACCTAACAGAGTGTACATATGAATTAGAGCTTGGTTTCCACTGGTACAATAATGTTCTTTATTGTTAGTGTAAAATAAACAGATATATAAAAATAAAAAAAATAACATTAAAAAACGTAACGAAAAAGGCAATAAGCCCTTCCAGTTGCATGTTAAAAGCAAGAAAACATGAAAGCTTGAAATTATCCTGTATGGCCCCTGTGGAGAAAAAAAGAAAAATAATTAAAACCAAAAATAAAAACCAAGATGTCATTTTTTTTACGCTATTTCCCTTGCTAAAAAAGGGTACATGTACATATGTACCAATATTAGAACAATAATAATTTATTAACTAAGGTTTAGTGTATGCCCCCATTGGTCAGGTCACCATCTACTATTTGCCTCTGAGCAAATGCTGACAGCAGCTTACTATTGGCATCAAAATGTTGAAACACTGTTTGTGACAAGTGTTTCCCTACCTTCTCCTCCTCCTAAGTAAAGTCCAATGAAAGCAATGATGATTGTGCACGCCAATTTGCTCAAACAACATTGACCCAAAGGAAAGGGGAGTAGCGTTTCAACAGCTATTGAGAGTTGTTGTAGACTTTCCACTCAGGCCAGTGGGCCAGTAATTTATACTGTTTGGGAGCAGAGTCTTTCAACTTTTCAGTGAAAAGAATGGCACCAACATACAAGAGATACTCAGTGAAGCAACTAAAAACAATTGTTTTTCAAATGTTGGAGATGGAATGTACATGTAGCTGGATTAAGCCACAACCCACTGAAGAGCTAGGATTACATCATCATTGTGTGAACTGAAAATTAAGATCACTGTCTCTTAAACAGCTTTAAAGTGACACATGAATGCCACTTTTCAGATTATGTTTTGAGAGTTTCTCTGAGCCAATTAAAAATTCCAGAGTGTAGGCTGAACCATTAACAATGTGTGAGATATTACCATTCTTAATGCAGCTTTGACATGTTCATTAAAGCCTATTATAAGAAAAAATGATTGCATTGATCAAAAACAATAAAGGATTGTTACTTAGTGTTCCCTTTATATTGCTTGCTGTTTTCAACTATGAAATCAAGAACTGATCAAATACTGCCATAATGCAAGTTACATGTACAAACTTTTATTTAGTATTATTGTTGCCGAGTAGAAGTAGCAGAAGTCATGATTCACAACAAAATTATATCAGTCAAAATAGACTCCAACTATCATAATTACAAGTGACTTTATTGAGCAGGATTTGGTGACTTGACTCTGAAGCTGCAGTTTTGAGTCTGACAACCTTGACAACAAAATGGAGACAGGATCGAGATGAAAATCTACTGTCAAACAGAAAATTGTGCACTTTTAATCAGTTCTTCTGAGTGATCACAGTGACCACTAAGCTGCCCTTAACTTTTTAGACAATGTTACAGTGAGCTTCTCACCAGTAACAATTTTGTTAGTTGCTGCCTTCAGTCGTTCACTCCATGCACGAAGATCATAAACTAATCTTCACGCCAAATCAAGATCTATGACTCAAGTCTTCAGCTTATACCAACTCTGTCATGATATTAACCTGGCTACAAATGACTCCGTAAAAACGTTTGCAAAGGCTTCATATAAAAACTAAATAGGGAATGACCACCTCAATAATCTTCAAGAAGCAGACATGCATGCACGTTGTCTATAATTCGCTTGGACGATCACACATTTTCATGCAGTCTTTCACAAAATAATTGGTGTCGAAACTTACCTCTTTCTAAAAAATGGTTGTCCACAGTTTGCTACTTGAAGCCATCATTTTTCTGGCTTAGCAGAGGCAAAATCCAGAGGAAATGTGTGCTGTACAGATTTGAATCCCGCCTGAAATCCCTGAAATCTAATATGAAACTGTCTTTCTCCGAGCCTGCAGTGGCATAACTGCTGACCAAAATGGTGCCCAGTCTTCGCAGTCTGAATGAAATCCAAGATGGCTGCCAGTGTTGCTGTGATTCCACGTTTTCTTGCTCATGTTAAAAGCTAACATTATGCATGGAAGTCAAAGGGATTATGATTCAAAGCATTTTTGTTCTTTTTGGCATTAAATGGAGTTGAGATTCATCAAAGAAGGTTTGTAAGTAATAGTGTTTTCACAAGTAAGTTTCAGTGGAGGACCGTGCATTTAGTTTTTTTTATGCAAATACAATCTGTAAACTGCACACTGTAAGTCTTAACAGTCATATTTTTTAAGCCTTTGTTTAGAAACACACATGTCTACATTGCGTTTATCAACTTAGAACACTGAAGGAAACAGTATTAAGATGTACAAGATGTCACAACAAACAACTAGTAAATTTTATTGTTAATAACAGTACAATTGCAAGTAAAGAGATAATCACAGTCAGTGTAAGAGTATTGCGGGCATGTTTATTTATTCTTAGATCCTGTCAAGATTCTTGTATGATATTATGAGATCTTAATAAAGAATTGAACCAAACAAGAAGTTTTTGTCTTTGTTTTTCAAGATCTTCATAAGAACTGTTTTTTAAAACTGTCATTCTTAATTTATGCTAAGATCTTACCAAGATAATAATTGTAAGGTGGTAAGACCTTAATCAGAATGGTTGTAAGATCACGGTACAAATTTTGATTAAGATCTTATTAACAAAAAACATTAAAAAATTTTCCTTTTTAATTTTCTTTTTCTAAAGTAATTATTTTCCTATGGATGCCTTGCATCTTTGTCATGTTAGTCCTGTGTTTAAGCACTACCAACATGATTAAATTAGCATGTGTTCCATGGGAAGGGTAGCTGTAATAATTGATGAAATCAGGGCTGTCATTAAGAGCCCTATCCCATAACAGCTATTAGGCCTGAATTCCCTTGAAAGAACTTTGATGTTACGGTTGATCTTGATGGTTGAAGGATCATTTTAGTCAGAAATTGACAAGATTGTTACAGGTAAGAAGCTTAATGCCACATGCTAACAACTTAATGACAGCCCTGATCATTAGATTCAATATACGTGTACCATGTGTTGGTAACAGGTTAATCTTTCCAGACTGTGTGGAACTCAAGGTTAACTTTGAAACTCTTCACAGGTAACCTTCTGGTTAACATCTGAAATCTTAATTTGGTAGCTTTCATGTCAGTGCCAAGTGTGCTCAATGCAATTAAAAAAAAACAATGAGGCAATTTCATTGGTTAGCATGGGCTTAATTAAGAGTGATTGCGCAATTTTCATGTATGACAGGCCACCAGTGAAACAGTCGTGTGACTCTGAAATGCACTTATATGAGATTCTGATGTAGGATTTTTATCATACCAGCTCAATTATGAAATTGAATATGACTTCTTTTATCGTTTTCACTACATTTTTGTCTTCTTCATTAAGTTCACTTAGTTCTGTAGTTAATCTTCAAGTTATTAATATAATTTGATCAATCAGCTGACTGAAAGCTTGACTTGTAAAGTGCAATCATCTTAATGTATACCATCTTATTGACTTTTGTGTTCGGTTTTTGCAAGTTTTATCTTTTGCACGGCAAAATTGAGCCCTTCACAATGTGTTACTAATTTTCTTGGCTGAGACTTGCTACCGTTTCAAATCCTTACAGGGATCTATTTAAGATATATTTTTTAAAGATCCATGTTAAATCTTTGAGGATTCTAGCAAAGATCTTTCTAAGATTCTTCAAAGATCCTCATTAAATCCTTGAGGATCCTGGCAAAGACCTTTGCAAGATCTTCACAAGGATCTTTTAAAGATTCTTCAAAGATCCTCATTAAATCCTCAAGGATCCTGGCAAAGATCTTTTCAAGATCTTTACAAGGATCTTTCTAAGATTTTTAAAAGATCCTCATTAAATCCTCAAGGATCCTGGCAAAGATCCTTGCAAGATCTTTACAAGGATCTTTTTAAGGTTTTTCAAAGATCCTCATTAAATCCTCAAGGATCCTGGCAAAGATCTTTGCAAGATCTTTACAAGGATCTTTTAAGGATTCTTTAAAGATCTTCATTTAATCCTTGAGGATCTTCAAGGATCCTTGCAAAGATCTTTGCAGGAATCTTTACAAGGATCTTTGAAAGATCCTTGCAAGATCCTTATTGATTCCCTAAGGATCTTTGTTCAAGATCTTGCAGATACAGGATCTTTAAAGATCTTTGGAGGATCCTCAAAGATCCTGTAAGGATCCTTTGAGGATCTTTGTCTTTGAGGATCTTTCGCAGGTCTTTGAAGATCTTCAAAGATCCTTGAAGATCCTGTGAGGTTTTTCACCAGGGGTGCCATATATGTTGGAGAAAATGACTGGAACCGTGTACTGTATTTCCTGTGTTTAGATGGGAAAGTTTAATTCACTTCAAATGAGCTAGCGAAAGTTATTGCGACTTTCAAGAACTGCACACCAGGTCTTTTTCATCCAGTCTGTCTGTGGTACACCATTTTGGTACAATCCCCTGTTATAGGCTGTTAATGTGAAATTCTTACCCAACTTTCAAGACGTTGTACTGATATTATTGATTGCATGAATTTACCCAACAACATTGACCTCTCATTGCCAGTATTAGCTTGCTATTTGGCTATTATCAATATCTTGATTACAGATCAGAAGTATTGACCAAGGATATTTGCACTAGTTTTCCATTTCCCATGTCAGCTACCGACACAAAAGAGACCTCTGAGACCAACAATGTCAAATAATTATTAAAACTAATGTTGTCTGATGTTTCAATGATACTACCATTATTATCGAGACAAAGTGACTGTTTCTCGTGGATTACATCTAAATGAGTGCAAACAACACAAAAGACATTTTGTTTGAAACCACAAAGACGCAGTCCACCTTGCTTTGATGATGATGGTAGTATCATTGCAGCGTCGGACAGAATTAGTATTGATTTCATTCATTAATAAGTGTTCATGAGGTGAATGTTCATTCAATCAAGAAGCCTCAATGGTATTGAGTTGATAATTTAGGGCAATTTCTACAACCTTCCGCATTCTATTCATTTGCCCTGCCTATTGCTTACGCGGAAGATGGCACAAGTGTCACGTACGTGTACACACTCCTGAAATTTGAAATTCATTAAACTTCTTTAACTTGAAAGTAACTAAGTCTTAAATTCAGCCGAGAATTTTTGATACCCGCCAAGGTTAGCACAATTAGGGCTCGCTCAACACCTTGAAAATTACAGTGACATAACACAATGACGTAATCTTTTTCCAAGAGTAAGCTTATTTTTTATACAACGACCGCGATTATGAGTTTGTCATGTCCCCCTTGGTGTTGTTCTAGAAATTGTCAGCTACTCCAAAACAAGTGATACTGCCTACACACATAGTTATACGAACAGCGATCACAGAAAAAAAAAAAACAGTGTAATTGCTACACAACAAAAAACAGCTAGTTGACAGTCGAAAATGCAATTGATCATGAAAGTGTTTGGGCTATAAAGCGTTAAAATTCGACGCGATTCATCAATAAAAACACACCGTTAGTATTTTAAGTGCATACCTTCTCGAATGCTTCATAAACAAGCTGCTTCATTCGTATGTGCGGTCCAGTGAAGACGTCTATTTCCTCCGGGCAAGGATAATGACACACCGCCATCTTGAAAACATGAGTTCTTGTATTTGCAAGGGATCATAGAACATGACGTCACTTGTTTTTTTCGCAACCTCGTTCCCAGGGTCTCTCTTCTTCCCGCCCCAGCGAGAGAGAGAGAGACCCTGGGTGAACCTGGTCACGTGATAGCACACGACAAACTTCTCCCCAGTCGGGGTATACTCGCTCAATTATTTTATTCGCTAGAGTTTCAAGCAAGCAAAATGCGAGAGATTTGGCGCAGTTTCATGCCGTCTGCAAAAATCGTATATTAAGTACAATCTAGGGAATTTCAAACGGTCAATGAAGCAGAGGTTGATCATAAACTCTAAAACTCTGATCTACACTAGTTGGAGCTGATTCCATGAATTGTACCAGAAATAGCATTTATTCAAGCTTAAACTGCGGTAATAAGTACTTACATCTTTTGCTCTATAAAATGAAATGTAGTTCATAAAAAATTCTTTCAGTAACAGCATTATTAATAATTCACCACTCAAGAAAATACAAATACATTCTTCTTGTTCAGTATTCTGTTTATTTACATGTAATGCGTGGTTCAATTCTACCTGTTACCATCCCCCCCCCCCGGGCACACCCCCGGGCATTTGTGTACTTGACGTCCTATTCCCCACCCCCGGGCACACAGAAAGAGACAATTCCCCACCCCCGGGACCCATGACATGGACTAAAAATAAACTGCTTCGTTTTGATGATTTATTTCTTTATTTTAACAAAACCAGGAATCTGAAAAATACTAAACTTTTAGAACAATTAACTCCCTTCCGAAGTATAAAAGCGAATATTATAAAACTCGACACACACACACTAATTCACCAGGAGGGCGTTTCAACCAAACTGCCTCGAAAATTGAAATGTATCAACTCTTAAATTCCTAGAAACAATATGGAATAACGTCTTTGTATTTTCAGTGCAAATAAATTGCTTTTGTACAGGAAGATCAAAATGTTTAACTCAGTATGTTTACAACATTAAAACTGCGCCTGAAACAAGCTGAAGCGGGTGAATTCCATTAAAACAAAACTATCATTAATTTTTCTTCAGGAGGAAATCCTTTCCTCTTTTATCTTTTGAACTTAATTACTTTTTGTTTTCTTTCATCAGGTCTACGTCAGCTCTCTGACTGCAAATTTACGAAATGTGAAAAACGAAAAACGTGGCCTTTTCCGCGTGGTTCCAGTAGCCGCAATTGTGTCACCCCATAAGTCCTTGCACGAGTAGTTATTTCGATTTGCCCCGCCCCCCTACCCCCGGGCAAGACCGCTTGAGGAAATTCCCGACCCCCGGGCCAGACGGGCTGGGTTTTCCCGGGGGTGTGCCCGGGGGGGGGGATGGTAACAGGTAGAATTGAACCACGCATAATTCGCGAAGCACAATATTGAATATATATTTGGTCACCGATTTCCTGTGAATAAATACATTGTTTTCGATCACAATCAGCGCTCTGAGCTCAACATTTTTCGTTTAACTACGTCTCAAAGTCAAGGACATAGGGAATAAACTAAGATGAAAAGTACCTTTGAATTATATTCACACGCGGCTTGCTTCAGTCCGTTGGTATTTCTGAACACTTCGCCTGCTCACATTCTATTGCCGAAAATTCTTGGTGTTCCATTCGGCAATACTAAAATTGATCTTCTTTCTCATTTCACCCCATTTGGAGCTCTGTTAAAAGGCGTAAAGCCAGCGATACTTCTGTTCTAATCACCATGCCTGTTTAGGTTTTGACTCAAGCGTCCCCCATAGTCTGTCGGTTTCCCTCTGGCGTCCCGAAACGACTGTTTTTAAAATAATTCTTTTGGATTAACAACACTCTAACTGAGTGGAAGAAACGTGAACCTCTTCCAGGTCTCAAGTGAGTGTGCGATGTAGAAATGCTTGATCGTAAAATCGCTTGTTGTCGTAAAGTTCGTAGCTGGCTTCTCCGTCTTTCTGAGAAAGCAACAACTGCATACTTTACTACCCCTCCCTAACGGCTAATTGTGTCAAGCACCCAGATTTTGGGTGCCACGTGACCAGCTTCACCCAGGGTCTCTCTCTCTCTCTCGCTGGGGCGGGAAGAAGAGAGACCCTGGGAACGAGGTTGTTTTTTTCGTTCTTTTTTCGGCATTTCCTTCACCCTTGTCCCCAGGGTCCTCTCTCTTCCTCCCCAGAGGAAGGAGCCCTGGTAGCCGCAATAACAGATTTCAAGTGGGCACGTCGAATCCGACGAAAGCCTGAAGAGAGATGCGAGATATTTGGCGCAGTCTCACGTGGTCTACAACAATCATAAAAATAGTGGTAAGTTGTATTCTAGCGCAAAATATAAAATAAAATACAACTTACCACTATTTTTATCCACCAAGTGCGCAACACAGTCTAAACAACATTTTGTTTCGTTATGTACAAAATATCGTATATTAAGTAGAATCTGGTGAATTTCAAACTGTCAAAGAAGTAGAGGTTGGTAATTGATTCCTTGAATCGGAGTAATTTATCTCAGGAGCCCATTACGTTGTACTGTTTATCTGTAGTAGAGAGGGAGTCAGTAGAACTGTTTCCAGAAATTCTACCAGAAATATCATTTATTTAAGCTTCATGTCAACTGCAGTAATAAAGTACATCTTTTTCTCTGTAAATTGAAATTTAGTTCATACATAATTCCTGCAGTAGCAGCGTTATGATTCATCACTCACACGGAAATACAAATACATTCTTCTTGTCAATAATAAAGCTCGTTATTTCAGAGTTGTGAAGCAGAATCATGATTTTTATTTTGTCACTTACTTCTTGTAAGGAAAGATATTGTTTTCGATCATAATCAGCGCTCTGAGCTCAATGCTTTTCATTTAAATACTGTTTCAAGTCAGGGACGTAGAGAATAAGCTGAAGTAACATAAAAATCAAAGGCTCCGGTGAGCCAACCCGCGAATGCAGAATTCGAAGTGAATAGTGATAACCGTAACGCAGTACTCGCATTAAACTACGCTACAACTAAGGATTCGTGGACGCCATTTGGGAATGAAGGGTGACTTGAAAGGTATAAAACATTGTCCGCATTGTGTTTGGCTAGCCCAAGACTCAAAAAATAAGTCGTTTTTAACAAGAGAGCCATAAAGATCTTTAAGGGCCCTCATTTATTCCGCATGGTTGGCTTTTTTAGGCGAAAAAGAAAAAGAAAAAAAATGGAGTTTCACCTAAATTACCTAGGGAGGCTTGAACTGGAACCCTACGCCCCAAAGGAACCCATACTACGCCACTGCGCCAGATATGAAGGACCTTTTAATGAAAAGATTAATTTTTGTATTTATTAGTTGTTTAGGGCACCCGTGGCGCAACTTTTTTTTAACAGCCAAATGACCTCGAACTGCCAAACAAGAATACGCAAATGAGCACGGAAAACCTCCAGGTGTTTCTGCATCACATTTTTTACCTTCCATTTTGCGCGAAATCCCTGTTGACTTGATTTTTCATGTCTTTTTGTCACTTCGTAGATTAATGTAATTTAATTGTATTGTAGGTTTGCGGTGGGTTCATGATATTGCTGGGTTTGAGTCCCCGACCCATCACACCCTCCCACAGAAAGTACTCGAGTCAGCAAAGCGGAGGCTATCTCATCAAGTCTCTAAGAAGACACCACTCACTGCGGAAATTCTTCTTAAGTTTTGTTATAGCTTAAATGGTTGGTACGTTGCTTGATGCAAGACTTATGACAGTGGCACTTTTCGCTTATGCAGGCTTCCTGAGGTTTGACGAATTTTCCAATTTAAGGCTTAAAGACGTAATTGAACATTCTACATACTTTGAACTTTTCATTGAAAGGAGCAAAACCGACCAATTACGCGAAGGTGCAGTCGTCCCAATTGTCAAGACTGGCACAGATCTTTGCCCCTGGGCAAATCTCGTTAAGTATCTGGCACTGGATAAACTGGTGTTACCAACTTCCGCCAACGGCGGTGATGGCTTTCTTTTTGATAACATCCAAACGGGATCTAAATCTCAGTTCATTCGCTCTGGATCAAAGCTTTCGTATACAAGGTGTAGGGAGATTCTTCTTAAGAAGCTGGCCGATGTACAACTAGATCCTAAGTGTTTTTTTCTTGGCACAGCTTTAGGAGCGGCAGCGCATCTTCCGCAGCTAATAGTGGTATCTCTGACAGAATATTTAAACACCATTGCAGATGACGCTCCGAGATCGCCAAAGACGGTTATCTTGCGGATTCACTAGAAAGTCGCCTAACCGTCTCTATGTCACTAGCCTAAGGCCTTTAGCTTAGACCCCGTTGTTTGTCTTTCTCGGCAGCTCACAGTTCGAGCTGCACACCCACTCCTGTGGTTGAGTCGTGATTACAAATAGGTAATGTATTTACATTCGGCGGAACTAAGCTGTAAGTGGCAGTGACAAAGAATGTAAATATTTTCCTGTTGCGTTGTAAGTGTATATAAGGGTTTGACGGTTGTAATTTATTCATACTTTCAAACTTTAGTGTTCAGAAGTTGGAATTTTGACACTTGAGCCTTGTTAAATATCTATATTGGAATTTTTAGTAGTCTGTTAGTTTACCTCTAACCCCAGGAGGTCGGGCAATACGTTCCCATTTATTCCACTAGGTTTTGATGTTTTCGTATCAGGCAAACGCACACGTTTATCCCGAAAAGTACGCTTTTGATCTTAATTTGTTTGTGATCATGTTTTTAGCATCTAGTTATTTTGTATTTATGCATGAGGACGGCGTTAAACACTCGGGCTAACAGTTCGAACTGCACACCCACTGCTGTGGTTGAGTCGTGATTATAAATAGGAAAAGTGCATTTTTGCAAAACAAAACAAAAAAACTCAACTTTACCAATACTTAATTGCGTTCAACATAGAAAGAACGCACTCCTAGTACTAATTGGAGTCGAGATTTTTATGGAATAATAAACGCATGAATGGAACTTGGGTGTGGCATCCCCCGCAGAGTTTGCAGGGGCGGATGACATCAGCACCAACTTGGCAAAGGAGAGAGAGCCCGGGATCGAAATCATTAAACGCACTCCCTAATCTTTGACTATTACTAGTAAGTAGTCAATACAATCATGGTAGTTTTTTTTTTTAATTTCAAAAATCCCTCACACAGAAAATTGTTGTTGTAGTGTTGACTTGATTTGAAGTCCTTCGTTTATTTATTCAGGTAATTATAGAGGTTGTTTTTTTGTTTTCTAGCGAGAATTTTTTTGCTGCTTTGTGTGGTTGTAAACAAGACAAAAATGATCACGCAAAAGACAGCACCCAAAACAACAAGCCGCCAATACCTTGAACACGTGGCAGCACTAAAACTGGCAGTTGCATGTTTGTGATTTCAGCATGTAAGTTGACAAAAAACCTACCCTTTAACTTCTATGACTTTTCTTTCATCAAGCAAATGCGAAAACACATCGTTGATTAAGTAGTTAACCCGGTCAACGGGCTTGCCCAGCACTTTTTTCATGAGGTCAGATTTGGCACTCCATTTGGACTCCATCTTGACATTGGCGGTACTCTCTAGGAAGACTCTAGAAACAGAGCACAACAAGGCATTTTCATCCTTGAATCCATCTTTCCTGACTTACACCTCCATTCCAGGAACACTCAGTTTATCCGGAATATATGACACCTGAACGAGTTAAAACGGTGATGATAACCAGTGACCGAATCTATTAGCAGTGACTGTTCTGACCAAAAGTTGTTTTAGTTCAAGGGCCGAAAATCTTTCCGTGTACAGGGATAACAGCATGCGATCGATTTAGTTTACTTACGCCTTGATGTTTTCATTGGATGTTGGGTCAGACACGTTGATGTAACCGAAAAAATTAATGCAAGAAGGGAGATTAAATGCATGCACACATATTGAGCGAGATCGTGATCACCGGACGACATCATTGAGGCAGGATTTTTTTCTTCTTGAAATTTAAATAATTTCTAACGTACCTGTTTTCGTCATTACTATTTTTGGACACTATTTTAAACAGTTCTCGAACAGGATGTACAGGATGTATGCATTATAAATAACATCTTACATTACCATATTGGGCCAAGACTTTAGATGAGCTGTTTCTCAATTATTGCTTTTTACTTGTTTCTTTTTAGTTACTTTTAAAGTCTTCCGTCTTTCTTTATTTGATAAAATGTACGTTTTGTGAGTGTGTGTTGGAGATCAGGAAGCAACCTGATTCTATCACTAAGCCGGGCTGCTTTACTTTACACACAAACATGAGGTGGAAGGTGCAGTCGCAGAATACTCCGTGCGGTTGCCTTTTTGCATTTTAAACAATAAATCCACGCAAATATCGCATTTTGGGCAATTGACACATCTTCTGCGTGGTAACTTGGAAAACTGTCTGGTGTTTTCGCCGGTGTTTTCGCAACAACTTCAAAAGTTTCTTTGCTATTAATTATTCATACGTATCCCATTCATGCTTGCCTTTACTACGGGGCCAGTGAGAAAGTTATAGAAACATTTGAGAGGGACGCGTATTTTTGTTTTGTTACAGAAGAAACCAGGCAGGAAGTATTAGATGTCTTGGAATTACAAAAAACATTTTACACGATTATCCACCTGCCAAATTATCATACTGGACCAATATTTTAAACATTCTGTTTCTCGTGTCTTGCTTCATTTTTTTTCCGTTACTTTAGTTTTCGCTTTTACTTCTTTCGTTTAAAATGTCTGTTTGTGTGTGCCGTGTCGGACTTCTGAAAGCTACTTGATTCGTTCACTTACCGGAGGCCTCACATGATGTGGCGGTTGGAGATTAATATCGTTATTTTTTTATGTATCAAGCAATAAATCTACGTAAAACATCGCATTTTCGCCAAGTGACACGTGCGCATGATATCTTGGAGGACCGTTTGGTGTTTTTGCAGCAATGACGTCCGGGTTCAATATTTATGCTTGCTGATCCCCCCGTTGTGAAAGTTAGTTTAAAAACGTTTTAGTTTTATTTCAATAGTAAACTTAAGTTATGCGGAATCTTTTCGAAATCGTCCTAGATGGATGTTCTTCGAATAATATTCAAGTACATTTCTCGTTAAACCGATTGCGATGGCATGGCAACGACAACCAATTTTGACAGTTATTTCTCAAACTCATTAATTATTCATGCAGTCAAAAGCCAATAAATGACCTCCATTTCGGTCAGGTGGATGAATCTTGATACCCCAATGAAACACCAGATGAAACACCACCAGGTTTTCATCTGAGATGAAACATGTTTTTCATCTGAGATCAAACATTTGCATTTTAATGAGATTAATTTCTTATTGTGTCATTTGAGAAGACATATCAAAAACTCGGGCTTCGTGCTTTGTCACGGGTTCCAAATACCTCGAAACAGATGAAAGCACTCGGCCTGCGGCCTCGTGCTTTCATCTGTTTCTCGGTATTTGGAACCCGTGATAAAGCACTCGCCCTCGTTTTTGACATATTACGTCAAACGTTATAGTAAATTTCTGGTTTAGTTTATTCACGGAAGTATCCTAAATTAGAATATTCTGTGCATGAACGTTGGCCCTTTCTCACGATCCCTAACTCCTACAGGAGATCAATATTTTAGACTGTTAGATCCGTACAATGTTTTAGAACTATTCGCAGCTCGTTTCCATTCAAATAATTCAAACCAAGAACTTTTAAAAGGTAGAATAATTAAACCATCTCGAGACAGATGGCTTAATTCCCCGGAATCGTTTTCTTTATAGCATTAATAATTTATTATAGGAAAAACATTTCATGCGTTATAGGTTTCTAACTGTCATTATTACCCAGATGAAGCCAGCTGGTTTCAGAGCAGTTTTATCAGTTTTATCGTCCTCGATTAATGGGAGTGTTTTGTTTAATCGCGATTATCGTATTGGAAACTGAAGACAATTGCTTGGGAATGAAACGAAAGAAAGAAAGGTAATGTTTCCATTGTTGTATACTTCTCTTTTCATGTCCTCTACATTGTCTTGAGGCTTTATACAGAAGAAAATAGAATGACATAATTATGCTATAGCATTGCTGAAAAATGTTGATCAAATGCATTCGTAATTTGCTGACGCCTGCTTTTATTTTTCCAGATAGAGCCAAATCCGGACTTTTTTCTGGCTTTCGATTTTCTTTCGTCTCACGTGAAGGTGTGCAGATAAAAGGTAACGGGTCATTACGCAGTATTTTGTATTCAAATGACGGGAAAGAAAACTTAAATTGATTTTGTAGAGAAGACAGATATTTGATGCACCTCAAGCTGTTAAAATCATTTTGTCTGTGTACCTTATGCAATAGTTCTACCGTACTTTAGACAAATTCAAAATGTAATAGTCCATTAATTTGGTGGCTAAAGTTAAGTATGAGATTGATTATTGTCTTGCTTTTTTCTTAACAAACTGAATGAAGATACATCCTAGAATATGTTAATCATACGCGGCAAATTTTTGACGGGGGGGGGGGGGGGGGCATCGCATTCTTTAATTTTGTAATTCTTTAATGCTATAATTCCTTTTTTTCAGATACCACGATTTTGAGATCTTTTCTGGTTTAGGGTTTCCTTGTTCAGAAATAAAGTAGGTATAAGTGGATTGATTTCTGGTTGAAATAGTTGGGTGGTATTATTATTCACATGCACTCTGCTCTCTCTTCTTTATTTGCGAGCAAAGATGACAATTACAGGTTTTGAAATTTTTTCTGTCAGTTACTAAATAGATGCAATAAATATAATTATACAAACGCTTCGCTCTTTTTGCCCCGCTTGCTAAAGATCATTTGGGTCAGTTTGCTGAATTTTCTTATTATTTTTTTTGCTTTTTTTTTTAATTCCTCGAGAGAGGGAGAGTAAATGCTAATATTTAACTATAATGTTAAATTGTGTGTGATTCATGTCCTTATCGTGTTGCCTGTTGCCATTCATTTTCCAGGTGCTTAAAATACAAAGCAAACAAAACTGAAACATATTGAGGGGGCTTTGTAGGAAAAGTTGACAAAATAGCAGTTGCTGACGAAAACTAACGTCGAACGTCTTTTCTTAGAGATAGGCTGAGCCAAATTGGAGAGTTTTCGTGGCTTAAAGCTTCATTTTACAGAAAAGGTATTAGATAATCGTAGTAATTTCTTCGTCTTGTCGTTGAAAATGACAAAAGTTCACATAAATTAATTAGTCTTTTAATTCAGAGAAACTGTATTGATCGATTATCAAACCTCTAGCTGTTAAGTAATTAAACGTAATACAAGCTGAAGGTAAATGGTATAGAGGATGTTTACACAAATTTTAAGTCGATTAAATATTTTTCTTGGTCTGGGTAAGGACACCAAGCTTAATTGATTTTGCTGTCAAAATGCACTACTCGTTAAATTTAGTGAATGAATTATGTATGTTTTACCTCATTTTGTTTTAGTTTCGCACTTGTCTGGTATGTGTTTTTTTAAACAGCAAAGGATTTCAAAAGAAATAGCTTGAAGACTTCGCCCGTTGTTTTCTTAAATGTATTTTCGATGCAGGCATATTTAAGGAATGATAATAGAAAAAAAAGGAATTAGCTCAGTTTTTGCAGAAAACAAAAAGGGAGAGCCGCCAGATGAAATTTTTTCCAACAAATTCCCAAACGTGAAATTGGACCTCAAAAAGTTGTCTTCTTTTCTCTATTAATCATTTACCAAATATAGTATATACGACGAACTAGTAAATTTGTCAAACAAGAAAATTCCAGTATATTCCGGCTAAATTTGTACGCTTTACACATAAGATATAGTAGACTTCTGTTATGTAACTGGATCTTTTACTCTTCTTTTCAGTTTATAGACGTCCCTGCGGTTCATGGTAACCTTAATCTTTATTTTACACTTTGTGTATTGTATTTATTATTTGTAGCGGAATTTAATTGATTACCTGCATGGGTTCGCATTGTGCTGTACTGCTGTTAGCCTCCTATAGAGACCTTCTTTGGGCTTATCACGCTTTCCTTCGACGTTCTTATTTGCATTTGTATTTTTGCTCGGTTTCATGTTAAAATTACAACAGTTTATGACTTACAATAACGAAAGGAATGGACAAGGGCAAGATATAGTTATACTTAGTATATTCCCTCTTGAATTAGATTACATTTTGATTCCAAAGATAAAAAAGAAAACATAACACAAGAGAGGAAACGAGGAACGTTAAAGTAATATACAGATGTCACGGAGGTCGGTGTGGCAGTGATTAATACTGACCAAAATGATGATACTGGTTAAGTGCTCTTTTGAATAATCTTATAGTTGACTCATGATCAGTTTACTATCCAATAACTATTTTCCTGTGCCCGTTGTATTGCACTGCATAAGGCTGAGTTTTTGCACTGTCCGAACACTTCTGAAGATGTTGTACAGCGTTATATTTTATTACATTACACTGAACTGTGTTGCATTATACGTATCGCACTGTACCGAGTCGTATTAATTGTTGTTATTTTTCTTAACATTATTCTCGTAACTTCAAGCAATATGAGCCTATAGATCCGAGATTAATTGCATTCAACTGTTTTTTTTTCAACTCCTTTATTGATATCAACTTTAGGTTAAGATGAATGTTCTACTTTTCCTGCTGGTTGTACTGTATGCTGCTCCGTGTGCTGGTATGTAAACTGGAAGAGTTTATGTTGTAGCTTAGCTCGGAGAAAATCATGCATGGAATCAGTGTGATGTTGCAAAACTTGATTATAACCCAGAAAAAGCAGTAACAAGCAGCCAAGCCTGTCTGATGATTAGGGAAGCTAAGACTAAAACGTTCTAATTAATGTGCTGTTGTTAATGTGACATTAACTATCACCATGCAGGGTTGAATGAAAAAGAGAAATTTGCACGTGCTGGATCCTTTTTCTCAAAGCATATGACTTACGAACGATTCGAAGAGCTCAGTCCTAGACACGCGTTGTAATAACATCGGATGTCCTCATCATGTTTTCTGCCCACCGAAACTATACTACAGTGACGAAAGAGTCGAATTTGTGGCAGTCAAATAAGCTTGGCATAATTTCTCTTCTTTTGAATAGAAAACCTGGCTATTGTTACTTGACGCCTTTAGTTTATTACTTTAAACCGGGTAATGACATACCACCCAGTCCTATACAATGACATACGCTTGCTTTAGCTTCTCAGAGCTCTTTAGTTCTAAGCTTAAGCGTATTTTGCATAAGCGAAACTTCTAGATGGAGCAAAGTGAATAAATCAGTATAGTAAAAAGGAAGCGTAAAAAACAAAAGTGGCATATTTAATGTCAATCTAATGAACTATATTACCCCTAATGATTAATTTAATTTTTTTTTCTTTTTCTTTCTTTCTTTCTTTCTTTCTTTCTTTCTTTCTTTCTTTCTTTCTTTCTTTCTTTCTTTCTTTCTTTCTTTCTTTTCTTTTACGGTTTCTTGGGGACAATCCAGGCCTTTGTAAGTATCTCCACACTTAAATTATTTTAATGCACAGATTATTATAAAACGTGGCTTTGATGCACGCTTTTGTTAGCAAAACCTAACTTAGTTTGGTTAAGCTATTATTTGACACCCTTCTGTACGTTAACCTTATCTAGATCGGGGGGTGGAAGGGGGATTCTGTCCGCTGCGACTTTAAACCTGAATATATATTTTGTAATATTTGAACAAACGCCCTGAAACCTCAGGACTTTTTCAAATATTTATCTGGAAAAAATTTTATGTGGTCAGTTAGCGTTGATAGACTTTGATGTTACCATGGCAACCAATTTTTGGCAGGCAGTTTTTCAGAAAATAGAAAATCCCTTTCCTTTCTTCCCGTAATTTTTATGATTTAGCTCATATCAGTGTCCCTTTATTGTTTTTAATTACTTTTCGTTCAATTTCGGCGCTTTCCTGAAGTTTTAAGAATATCCAAGATGGCCGCCATTTGGCAACCATGACCTGATTAGCACGTCATGTGACGTCATCAATTCGCGTTGCCGACCTCAAAGGAGACATCTTTGGACGTTTTTATTTATCTTCCAAGTCTGGCTGTCATATATAGCTGTTATACTTGCAAAGTTATATAGTGGAGGGTAATCCCCCCACCCCAGACCCCAGAAAACAAACATACAAAAACAAAGGTAACTCTTGAATAGTGCAGGGACCACTTGTATAAACAGCAGCAAAGTGTAGCCGTATCTTTGTGTAGATCAGGATCAGCAATGTTGAATAAAACGTAAAATTAAATGCAAGGCTGATCGGACAGCTAAAATAATTTTATTGCCCAATATTTCGGTTAGACAATACTAACCTTCTTCAGGGGCGGCAAAAAGCTAAGTAAAAATTGGAAATACACGGTTACAATATTTAAAGACGATACAAATGAAAAGTTGAGATGTGATTGGTTGATAAATAAAGAAAGCTGAAACGTGTACAGTAGATAGATTAAGTTTCATAGCGTCTGTTCATTCCATAGGGTTCAAGAGTCTTGCCCTTGGAAATTAGAAATTAATTTGACAACATAAAACTCTCATAATTTTTTTTCTCTATCTTTCCGTCTGATCATTTGTGGCATTCTACAAATTTGTGGACAAATTAGCCCGTGAGTATCATTTTGTGATATACGTATCTTACTGACTGGAGAAAGTTAGTTTCAGCAGCAGTATGTAGGGAACGTATGTCCATGATATTTTATGATAATTGCTCCTCTGGCGTATATGCAAATTCAGAAAATCGACGTGGTACAAGGGTGGGCTGTTGGTTTTTGGACACCCACCCTACCCCCCTTTTGTGTTTTTTTTCTTTTCACTCTCATTTTATAATCAACAGATAGCCCATTGTATCCTTTACAAGATGAGACGTTCATGTGTCAATGACGATGTCACGTGACGTCGTTACTTTTAATAATGGGTTGAAAATATTCTCGTTTCACAGTTACTTTGTGGGAAATGTACAACTTTATTCGGTGAACGCTTTTGTTAATAATGCCTAACTAAATCTGGTTAAAATATTATTTGACACTCTTCTGTTTTCTTTCCGTCTGATCATTTGTGCCTTTCAACATTTTTGTGGACAAATCAGCCTGTAAGTATCATTTTATGATATGCATACCCATTCCCTGGAAAAAAAAGTTTAAGCAGCAGTATTCACGTCTGTACACGATATTTTATGTTTATTAACCCTCTAGCGTACATGCAAAACTCACAAACCCGGCTGGGCTGTTGGTTGCAGGTGTCTCCTTTGAGGTCATCTGGCGTGGTAATTAGGTCATGATTGCCAGATGGCAGCTATGTTGGGTCCGCCATCTCGGATTTCTGGATTTTCCCAAAACTTCAGGAAAGCGTCAAAATTAAACAAGAAGTAACCAAAACCAATAAAGGAACACTAATATGAGCTAAAAACGTAAAATTTACGAAAGGGATTTTCTATTTTCTGAAAACACTGCCTGTTAAAAATTGATTGCCACGGTAACATCAATGTCAATCAACGCAAACCAACCACGTTAAATTTTTTCCAGGTAAAATTTGTGAAAAATTCCTGAAGTTTCAGGGCGTTTGCTCAAATATTAAAAAAGTTATACACGTTCAAAGTCGCCGTGGACACAATAACCCCCACCACCCTCCCCAACCCGGTTTAGATGGGGTTAAATTGTGTCAAGACGAGATTGTAAAAAATGTCTTTTCAAATGTCTTTTAAAGCACAAATTGTCCCTATACAAGTCTAGTGTTGTATTTACGTTTTGACTAAGAGGGACGCTTCCGCAAAATTCGTCTAATTAGCTGGCGAAGGACAAAACCCTCTTTAAAGCTAGTGTCATGATTATGAACAACTCTAATAGTTATTTTCTCTGTTTCCTTCCCGTGAATATTTGTGGACAAATCAGATGGTAAGTATCAGTTCATTACATACATAACCTAATCATTGAACCAACTTCGTTTAAGCAGTATTGCAGAAACTCGCTGTACTTCATATTTTATGACTATGAACCCTCTTACCTGCATGCAAATTCCAGCCCCACCGTGGTGTGTTTTTTTTTTCGGTTATAACATGTTGCCCTCGTTTCGCCATCAATTGATAGCCAATTATGTCCTGATTTTCGAAAGTGACATATTTAGTCTGTTATCTTCCGGGTATCTTGGATTTCTTAATGTGGGCACAAAGGACCATGACGGCGACGCAAATAAACTTGTCGTTTGAAAAATGTGAGTGTACGCTATTTGAACTATTTCGTGTTTCTTCTAATGCGTTTTACTTACACAAGGTAGTCGACCTAACTTGAAACTAAATCGGAAGGAACGACGTTCAAGTTAAAAAGAAAGAAAAGAAACAAAATCGTCTTCATGTGCTCCCGTTCTCTGTTAAGTGTGGATTTGGTGACTGTTACCAAAATCACAACGAAACCTACTTTGATTCTACTAAAGTTTAATTTTAACAAATGTGCCAGCGCTTAAAATCAACAAAATGTTTGAAAACGACATTTATCGATCAAAAACTGAACTTGCTGCGGCGAGTCACTTTTCTTGTTGTATTCGTGCTTCATATAATTATATTAATTATATAATTATAATAGAAAGCGCGGTGTTGATTCGTTCCTTATATCAGCACAAGCTAGACCTTGAAGAAATGGCTTGAATTCACTTAGTCTACATTGCTCGAGCCCTTCAGTTAGCACGTAAAATGTTAAATTACTTGTTCCTCCTGTTAACAAATGTTTAACAACAAAACACCAACTCGTTCAAAATTTCTTGATTGTCGTTTCAATAATGTTTTTCAAACTTTCAAATAAAATGAGTCTGGGTTGTTGAAACTTGATATTTCTGACAACAGAATTTCAAAGGAAATAAAAATTGGCCAGGTGTGGGTGGGCCCTTGCCAAAGTGAAATGGCAAGAGCATGTTCATATGTACAGACCGTTTATTGCATCCTATCATTAAAACTCAGCGCCTCTATAAATTGATTTTTTATTTTCTTTTCCTTATGGCAATTTTCGATTCGGACAAACCAGATGGTAAGTGTCCTTCGACTTCAGATTCATACATAGTCTTAGTTATCTTTGAACGAGATAGATTACTATCAATTGCATGGCGCCACACTGCACGTTAAAAGACGTGTTTATGAAGGGGCTGCCGTATTGCATGTTGTTACAAGCTACTCAAAAACCAAATGGATGTAAAAAGCATTTGTTATGTTACGATCGGAAAACGGGGCAAAGATAATCCTTTTCATATTTAATAAATCACTAATATAAAATTAGTGTAAGCGGTTCTTTTGCTTCAATAGATTACTCAAATGAGTCTAAAGTTTTTTGATAAATGAGAGACCATAGCATTTAAGTACGCCACTAAAGCAGTTGCCAAAGAATCCTGGATAAAATTCAGGCTTGAACGGGATTCGAACCTCGGCGTTACTGGTGCAGCACAGTTTTAAACTTAACTGTGTGCTGTCACTTTTTGATTCTTTCATCTGCAGTTCAAATATTTGAATATTCATTGAATTTAATTTCCAAGCCTAACGTTTGCTGGAATATGAGGGAAGCGGAGCGCTATCCTACCCCAAATAATGAATATTGTTTTTAAACATTTACACCTTCTGAAACGACAAACAGAAGTGAGTATAACTCTAGTACCTGCTCGGCGCCCCCAGTTTTAACTATTGAATTGTAACAAGTATGTGAAGACGCAATGTTTTACAAAGTAAAAAAAAATTATAAAGAGAGGTCCAGGGCCACATAAAATGTTCGAAATTTTTATATGCCTCTGAATCCCTCCCAACAACTTGTTTAAGCTTTGCAAAGAGCTAGCTGTCTTGACATACTCATTACAATCTAATATTAAGAAACGGGAGTCACAGAACTCGCACCTGAGTTATTCTCACCTTAAAGGCTATTATTATGGGTGTTTTACGAAGTTATATTGATGCTATGGTAGCCTATTAAGTTGACGCATTGACCATAACTTGTTTACCAATGTTTATGCATTCGTTTGATATCATCATAATTGTAGTATCCACTAATAAAGAGTCGTAGTACTCATTGATAAAATTATATCTGAAGGGAAGTGCTGGAAACCGTTGTGAGCCACCTTAACTTGTACAGTGCCAAAATAATATTGAAAGGCCGGTAAATGAATTACGTTGGAAGTGGGTTTTCGAGACAAAAATGTCCTTTTGTAGTTATACCTGAACACGTTACTATTCCCTGTATCTGATTTTATCTTTTTTTCTTTTCCTTTTTGACAACTGGGACAAACCAGAGTGTGAGTCTTTCCTTTTCCTTTCATTTAATTCATTACAACACACTTCGTTAGAGATTGATAGGATTATGTTTTCTATACT
Source organism: Pavona decussata (assembly GCF_977016875.1). NCBI lineage: Eukaryota > Metazoa > Cnidaria > Anthozoa > Scleractinia > Agariciidae > Pavona > Pavona decussata. The sequence continues at coordinate 34,683 of NW_028145588.1, forward strand.
TGGCGTAATTTTAGGGGCATACCCATTCCTCATTTAACGTTAGCCTCATTTTCTCAAGGTCCCAGATGATAGTATGTCTCCAAGTTTTGTGTTAATTTATTTGTGGTAGTGGTGGTGGTGTTTGTTCGCCCTTTTTATGCCTCTTTCATTTTCATATCCACTGACCGTACCTCACAAATCCCTCAGTACAAATGATGCTCCCAGTCTCACTGTTGTACATAAGGACAGACAAAACAGAAGATTCATGGCATGTCTCGGCCGAAGAATACCAAACACGTCTCGTTCTTATACGTCTCGATGCTGAATCTTTAAAATTGT
>NW_028145588.1:40000-95000 GCF_977016875.1 Pavona decussata
ATCATGGCCCATGCAAGTAAGACTCTGCATGATCATCCATTTCACACGACTTGATGGGGATTGACCCTTATAAGCTAACACCAGAAATGGTTTTAAATCCAAACGTTCGAACGTCAAACAGAAATATTATTCTAACGGTTTGTACTTAAAAAAAATCTGTACTTTCCCCAGATTAGAAGCTCTTTGACTGATTGGTGCGTTATTCCAGCAGTTTTTTAACAAAAATGTGTTCTTATCGTAGCTCAATGACATTCAGCTATGACAAAAATGGTTTACTTAATAACACTCTCATATATTTTTCTAAGTTCGCCAACGAGTTGTAAGAGTTGAGTAGCTCAAATCCCTAAAAGTTCCGTCTTTTGTTTAAAAACCAATGGGAAAAAATCTTTGATAATAGGTTAAAAAGTTGTATAGAGAAAATCAAAATTTTCTCTTTTATGTGAAATCTTGATTTCAAAAAACTCATCAAATGTCAGAAAAAATGATCACTGCATCAAGTTATTTTAAACTATACAACTATTACGGTCTATTACTGCATGTGTGTTATGTTAATTTTAAAAAAACTCAAACGCTCACTCAACGTTAGCGTCAAGGCTGCCCAAGAACTTATATTGTTTTAATTTAGCGGTAACATTTTCTAATAGTTAACGATGTAACTGTTATTCTTTATCACCTTCCTAGTGACCCTAATTATTAGTTTTGCGCACTGTTTGTCCTGTCACATGTGATAATGATCTGGTAATAAGAAACGAAATATTACGATACTTTTCTGTCTGTTTCTTGCCTACCTATATATTACGTTTGCAAGATGTTTTTTAGAGTAGTTATCATTTTATATTCTTTGGTATATTCTTTGCCTTTTTCAAAGTCAAGTCTCACTTCAGTTCTATTCCGACTTTTTTTAATGTTATTGGTAAGCGAAATTGCAAAACTGTTATTTTTTCGCACCAGAACACTTAACTTATTCATGTGTGAACTGTGATTAGTTCCGCGATTCAATCGTACTTTTCTGGACTGAAAGTGTCCAATGATGTATGGCTAGCACATCACATTATAGGAATAATACCGGTGAACTGCAATGTTCAAGTTACATTCAATAACCGACAATAGAAAGATTTAGACCGCGTTTACGTGAAAGGGCAAACGTTACCTTGCCGTTTCACGTTTCACGTAAAATAGCGTGAACCTTTTGACTTTAGGTTTAATTTTACGAGTTTCGATGAAGCTGTCTTGCAACTCACTTTGGTGAGTTCATGAAGAAAAGTGCGGTAAGGAGTGAGTTATGAAGGATTTTTAAACACGAAACTTAATTTGTCCTAGTATGACCTTCCAGAATAATTTTTGGGTACTTGTTTTCAACAATTAAATACTTACATGTATAAGAAAAAAAAGGAAGAAATACTTACGTAGTCCTCTCGTAGACGGCAAACGCGAAATAGCCTGTTTTCACGTAGAAACGGCAACCGGCTAACTCGAAAAATGGTGGGAAAATCGTGGTCACGTGGTCATTTTTGTCGTTCGCGTTTCATGCATACGCGATGCTAAATCTCTCTAATAAGTAAGAAAATGCGAGATGGCAATTCATAGCTGGCTAAGAAGACGGAATACGGTAAAACTAAATTGTGGTCATTTTGGTATTCCTCTGTGAAACCATCTCTTATCATTCAGCACGAAATATTTCACAGGGTCTCGGTTGTGAACAAAGTGTTAGCGAGGTATCTCCAGGCTAGTCACAGCCACTTTCTTGATAGCTTTCTTACTTCGTAGCCTGGAGACATTAGTCAACTGAGTTCTCCATCGTAAGCAGGTCGTAAGCGAACTTTCACCGAGCGCAATTTGATTTGGTTAAAACTATCACAAATTGTCCAATACACGATTTTTAAAACGACGCCGATCTGGAGACTTGACTACAATACTTGAGAGTGCAGTATCATCTAAAACCCAGAAAAGCTAACTTGACAAGGAAGTTACTAACATTGTGTTGGGCTGTCGATTTAAATGTTCTTACAACATAGCCAGTCTTATATTAAAGTCTTATTTATGCTGACAGTTTCGATGACTGTCAGCCATCTTTATCAAAACTTGAAAAGCATGAAAAGTGTCACAAGCCTTAAATAGGCTTTTGAAGGTATTGATTATTGCGATAAATGCGCATGTTGTAAGAACATTTAAATCGACTGTTCAGTTATCTAGCCTGATGAGTTTCTTCAAGAATTGTGTTGGGCTTAAGTAATTTCATAGATGACACCAGGGTCATCGGCTCCTTATAACACTGATTTCAGAGGGGCATTTACGTGGGTGTCCGTTGAGTCATCCCAATTAAGCTGTTTTCTCCTAATGTTGACTGAATACTATACCTTTCTATAAAGGGGACAACAAAGGGAAACACGTAGATAACCGAAAAATAAACAAACATAAATGAGTGAATAAATGAGTTAAAGGAATAACAAATAAATAAATAAATAAATAAATAAATAAATAAATAAATTAATTAATTAATTAATAAATAAGGCATTATCACTGTCACAATTTACTCTTACTTCTCGATGGATGTTACAGAAAATGACATGCATATGAATAATTCCTATCATTGGTCCAATTACTCATAATTAGTGTAAAGCACAAATAATTAAAATGGAATAAAAAAAAAACAGTGAAATTTGTATTTGTGGTAATCTTTTTTAACAGAACAAATATTCTATTTACAGCGAAAAGTTTACACTCATGGTTGTTTTTTGTTATTTTCCTTTCATGTGGAATATATGGACAAACCAGGTCGTAAGTGTCTTTTTGCTTTTTACTTAATAATTTTTATCGAAGCAATCTCAAACAAATAGGTGTTGATAATTTTCTTTCGTGGAGGCTTTTTCAACGGGCAAATCTAGTCAATGTCTAACAATATAGAAAAAGTAAAAAAAAGGGGTATTTAGGGGGTTGGAATTATTATTGCACTAATAGGCTAAAATGGTGTTTTTAGAGAACTAACAATGTTGTCGCTCAATAACATGATTAGTTGTTTAGAGACAATATAATAAGCAATTACAATAGCTCTTTGAAACCATTCCCGATATTTTGTTCTTTCGTTTTCCTTTCCACATGTACCTTTTCGGAAAAATTGTATCAATGTTATTCTTAATCTATCTTAATCTACCGTGGGCTGATTTCCGTTTCATCATTCAGTCAACTGTAATATGAACCAGAGAAAAAAAAATGGAGGGACACGCACACACACCCTTGATAGATTCGTTAAATGAGAAAAAAAAAAAAAACATTTTTGTACTAACTTATATTCTTATTGATTCTTTTATTTCTGTTATGTGCTTGCTGGCAATGAAGTTGGTAAGTACCTTTTCTTAATTCAATGCTCCCACTACTTTTATTTCAACAAATTGTACCATGAACCTAGTTTAATGGCCTTTTCCTCCTACGAGTCTCCTGTAGCTCAGTAGTAGAGCATCCAAACTAGTAATCGGAATGTCTTAGGTTCGAGTCCTGATAGGAGCACTCGGATTTCCTTTTTCCGGATATGCCTGTGTCACTTTAAATAATGCATCATTCTCAAAGTAACTTTGTTATGAAAATCAGTTGTGAGGGATGCACTAAATCAGCTCGGAGGAGATACGGGTCTACCCCAAAAAATTATGGACAATTCGAAACGGCGAAAATGTATCTAGAATGGCCAAAATCACAAAAAGACATGTAAACATACAACTGTTTCGACAAAGGTTGTCCAAAACAAGCGTAAAGGCGTACGCGACAATGCCGAAAGGTAGCCTGAGAAATATCCAACAAATTTTAATAAAAGTTCAGAATCCATAATACCTTGACCATACAGCGAAGACTTGAGATGGCGGGCATTATGGATTCTGAACTTTTATTGAAATTTATTGGGTATTCGGCATTGTCGGGTGCGCTTCCGCAGTTGATTTGGACAACCTTCGTCCAAACAGCTGTGTACGGTATAGCTTTTCATTGAATTGTAGTCCACAATAAAACTTGACTTATAATTTTTTGATAATCCATATATATCTGCAGGGCTAACATCGTAGTGTAAAAATAGGGTCTAAAATCAGGAAACCGAAATTTCTATCACGACAAGCACCGCCGGCATTTAGAACAAAAGTACCGAAGATACACGACATGCACTTCCATGAAGAAGCTTGTGGTGTATTTATTCCTCAACCAAGATATCACCGAAGCGTGCAATTAATGCTGGGCGTTCATTCTGCACATTATTAAGTGCATATTTTTGTCAACGTGAGACAGAAAAGAACAGAAATTCCCACAAGCACACTGCTGTGTACTAAATTACATTTGAGTTTGTATAGTGTGATAGCTAGTCCCGAACTGGCATAAACAATGTTTAGATAATGCATACTGTGTTTATAAAGTTAACAGCATTTGTAAGTTAGAGTAGAAAGTTACCCAACGAAATATTTGTTGCAATTGCATGGGATATCTGGGGATAAATCAGAATGTAAGTGCATGGAACGTTTTCTTAATTAAACATTGTTTAAGAACTTCGTGCTTCAACTTGCATTAACGCAATCTAAATATTAAACTGCTCGCGTGTATGACAAGGCCCCAAATAGTTCTCTTTCAATCATGTTTCCGTGTGAGTCTGTAATCCAGGTAGTCCTCCGTTTCTCACTTCTGGTAAAATAAGCTACCGGCACCGAGGCTGGGCCCTCACTCGTCCTCTGGTTAGAGCTCCGCTCTCCCGTAGCCCTTGATTTTTTTGCTTTGTTTTGGTTTGGTCTCTGTTTTCTTTTGTCTTTCTTTCTTTCTTTTATCCTTCCCCGAGAAAAATTCTTGAGCGCGACATGTCGGATACACTATAGTAAGACAATCACATTAAAGGATCACGTGACCTCGTTTTCCTGAAAAGAGAGTCGTGATTTTTCACATATGAGTAAGGCGCAATGTTCCAAATATAATATTAAGGTTTCCATCTGGGCAATTTGAATGATGTAAAAATATTCCTGAATTTCTATCAAGTCACGTGACCTGTTTTAATTTTTTTTAAAGACATGAATATCAAATAGTTTTTCAAAATAAGTTTTTGGAAGCAGGTATAAAAGAAATGAGCTTTATATTGCCCTCAATAAAAATGAGCATAAATGAAAAACATTTATCAAAGTGAAATTAGGTTGAATTTTTTAGGCCGCCATGTTGAAGGGTGAATTCAATACCTTCCTACATGGTGGCCGTAAAAAGATCCTGACAATCAAATATGGGATCATCAATAATTTAAATCAACATATTCTTTTGGGGACTCACGGGTCATGTGACGTTTTAGTGCAAGTGGCCAACTAACCATCCATTGTGTAGGAAGGTCAAACTTGCGTGATATCCTTTGAAGTTTTTTATTCGTTTTAGGATCTTGTTTATTTGTTATTTTACTTCCCAGGCACAATTATAATACAAGATAAGAATAAGAATACAACTAGTGTTAGTTTTAACGTAAAGAATCTGAACTGAGTAATGTTCTGTTTCGTTGTCAGTAATGGGTTGTGCAATCTTTTCAAGTTTTTTATAAGCCTTTCTGGGCATCCAGATAGAGGGGAGCAACAAGCCCTTTTTATAGAAAATAAGTAGTGGATGAAAGTTCCCTGCCGATCCATCATTTCTGCCCTTAGTGCTTGCAGTATAACATTTATTTGCACCCTTTTATAAGTATAATGTAACTCTAGATTATCTAGAGTTCGTCATGAACATGCAGTGCGATGATGCTTACAAGTAAACGTTCACTTTGCAAAGTTTTTTTTTTTTATGAAGAAACGAACTAATTTTCATATGAAAAGCTTTGTACCGCAACTCGTAAATGGCGTGTTTTTTATGGCTAGTCAAGTGCTTCCTTTTGTCGACAATGCATTCCCGAAACTGTGGTGTTTGGCTCTGCCAACAGTGTATCTGAGATTTGTTTTTGGGAGGTGTTACCGTGGCTTTAATTTTTCAAGACTAGATCTTGCCAGGTTTCTGTACAGTGGGGGATAATATAGAGGCTAAACTCAATCCACGAGAAGAGTACTTTTTCTTGTTGAACGGATGAATGAGTGAATGAATCAATGAATAAATGAATAATACGTGTAAACATCTGTTCTCGGCAAGCAAGTTATTCTACTATTATCTTTCATTCAGCATAGAGTTGTTTTTCATCTCTTCACAAAAACTGCGTACAAATAATTATTTCGAGCGAGAGGAATTCCGTACCCGAACACAAACCACTTGGCTCGACTAGTACGGGAGGGGAGAGGGCTGCATCCTCCCCCCTTTCATTACCTTGGCCCGTACGCTTGTATTTATCATGACAAATAGCTGAGTTTTACTTATAGAATTGATCTACCACAGAGCTAAAAAGAGGCAGCTAACAACACATGATCTAATGAAAGCGCCATAGACAAGAAATAGCTATTACTTTAGTCCCGTCTTCCAAGGTCAGTGCAATTGTGAGTTGTATAGAGTGGCAAAAAGGGGAGGTGAATATAGAAACAGTAATCAACTCTTTTCCTTCCGTCCCCCCTCTTCTTTTAAGCATTTCTTGTTATTTTTCTCACGATGGTTATTTTAAATTGCTTATCTGCTAATTTTATTGTTTGACTACTTATTTATCAATGATTACATTAATCTAAATAATAATATTAGAAGCAAGTGGTTAATTAATAATTGGCAGCACTGAATCTCCAAATAAGTGAGCCACTCGTGGAAACAAACCAGATGGCACATTTATTGGTGTGTTGTCGCATTAAAATCAGGTAGTTTCAAAAAGACTTCTTTAGTTTAAAGTTGTTCCTCAATAGAGGCATTTATTGATACATACCTCTGTCACCCTAAAAGCTCTATTTGCGCACAATTTTTAAATTTGAATAATGTTGGCCTTAGGAATAAGATAATTATTAACAAAAATCACCCTAAGATTGCTCAAGTAGTAAGCGTTACTAATAATGATTTGTTTTCTTTGTTTTTCTCTCCCCCGTGGTCTTTTACGGACAAATCAGATTGTAAGTGTCTTTTTCTTCCCATTCAGTACACTAAACACTTTTTTTTTGCTTTGTTTGTTTGCTTTTATTAAATAACGGATCTTTTATATCTGATTAAAATATAAATAATTTATGTTGTCTTATTCTTTACAATACGTTCTCTTTATTGTACGTTAAGTCGAAGACAAAGTATGCTTCTTTCCCATCATTGAGCAAACAAATTAACGTTTAACATGAGAGCGCGCGTGTAATATTTCAAAAACAAATGTTAGTTAGTTTCATGAGGATCTCCAAACAGGAGAAAACTGATACCTAGTCCGTCTATTGTTTTTCATGTGTTGGAAAACTTGATGAAACAGATTTGATATTTCTTCTCAATCGGGATAATAACAAACAAAATCAGAAATTACGCTTAAATTTGCTTTGTTTGCACAGTATATACTGTTGTAGTTCTCGATCAAGAAGCGTAGTCGTAGGTTGCAAACACACACGTTTAATATAGTTGGACATATAGCAGCAAAAGGTGAAGCGAAGTGAAGTGTCCACGTGAGTAATCAACTTTTATACCTACTTCCAATATAGTGGCCTTGGCACTACTGATACGATTACCGCAGGCCGGAAGCGGAAACTAAGCGATATTACGACATCTCCCCGTTTCCAAAGAAAACAAAGAAAATACAAACTATAACAAGTAAATGTTCCACAGTTCAAAGCATTTAAATGCCTAGAATATGATACATATTGCATGCTCACAAGTTCAGTCTCTCTGGAGATTTAACTTTCCTACTGGAGATACGACATGGCGGGGCGGGAGTAGTGTTTGCAGTCAAGCTTGAAGACAGATTCTGGTTCAGCAGAAAAACAGGCAGCATTTTCGGGGGAAACAGAGTCACCGCTTTCTCCACATTCTTTATGGTCATCCGCTTGTAAGGCAGAATCAGCAATAGGAATATCCTCAGGGACATCACTTCGGGAGAACTGAAAAGACTCTTCAGTCCTGCAGGGATGGCGAGGGTTTCTTTCAAGTGTTCCACCTTTCCCAGTGGCTACAAAGTAAGAGTGTGGGCCATCTGCCACATCCTGGACAATACCTGGCTCCCATTTACAACTGGTTGGATTGAAAATGCAAACAAGGTATTCTGGGAAGAACACATGGAGTGGCCGCTTGGTTGTTTTATCATATTGCTCTTTCTGCTTGTCCTGTCTGACTTGGAGCTTAGCATAAATGTCTCCATTCACATAGAATGAGAGCTTTGAGACAGCTGGCAGGTTTTTCTGATACACTCGGCCATTCAGAAGTTCTGCAGGTGATGATAAATCGTGACGGAGAGAGGTGCTACGGAGACAGAGCATTGCCACATGAGGCTAGACTCCTTACATTTTTGTAGAAGACCTTTCACAGTCTGCACCGTCCTCTCACTAAAACCGTTAGACTGAGGATACAGGGGGCTTCATGTGACGTGACTAAACCCATAACTATGGCTGAAATCTCGAAAGGCAGCAGACACAGATGTGTACTGGAAACCGTCGTCTGTGACAGGTTTGCGAGGAATTCCGTGTTCTTCGAAGACAGACTTCAGCTGTGCAATGACTGTGGATGACTTTTCTCCATGTGAAATTTGCTGTAATAATCAGTTACTGACAAGTAGTCAGTGTTGTTTCAGTAGAAGAAATCATGAGGCAGCAGGGGTTCCTTAACATTCAACTGCTGGTGACGCTGACACGGCGGGCAACTCTTAACCATTTCATCGATGTCTTTATTGATGTTTGCCCAGAACACTGACCCCTTAGCTATGAGCTTGTATCTCTCAGCTCACTGCTGGGCATAATGTAGTTGCCGCAAAACATCAGGCTATAGCGACTTTGGAATGATGATACGTGGTCCTTTAAGGATGAAACCATCCGCAACAGTCAGCTCATCATGATAGTTCCAGTAGGCATTAAGATAGGCAGGGCAGTCATATCTCTTCTCAGGTCAACCACTCATGATGATTTCACGCAAAGCTGACAGGGTTAGATCCTTGGCGGTCTTCTTCATGTATGTGACCCAGCCTTGCTGGGCTCTCATTGAGATGGACGAAGACCTTATGAACAGACAAATCTAGTTCTCGTACTGCATCACTGTGACAGGGGCTGACAGGTATGTCCTTTCCAGGGACATACTTGATTTGTGCATCATACTACTGTACGCGCAGCGTCAGCCTTGCAATGTGAGGAGGTACGCTTGCCAGGTGCTCTATGAATATAGCGTCAAGAGGTTTTTGGTCAGATTCCACCACAGCGAGCCTGCCGAAAGCATAATAATGAAATTTTTCCATACCGTTACATACATACATACATACATACATACATACATACATACATACATACATACATACATACATACATACATACATACATACTTTATTGGCTCGTCCCCACGGGGTTAGTCAGAGTCAATTTAAAATTGCAACTAAGTACAAGACAATAATAAAAGAAGATAAAGCTAGTGGATTAAGTAAAACAGTCATCAAGAAGTTTTTGCCTAAGTAAGTCCTTGAACACCGTCACGGAAGGGCTAAGTTTGAGCGAAGGCTGCAACTCATTCCAGAGAGAGGTCGCCGGCAGCATCTCCCTTTAGCTTGTAAGGGAACTGCTCCTAACCTCTTGTGCGAGGCGTCAACTTGAATTTTTACGGATTGTGCACCCTAAGTATTACAGCGCTGTAGGATCTGTGATTAGTTGTTTGATCTGGTCTGAAGCATATTGGTGTTCTGGACCCCCAATGAACTCACTTCTCTTCTTAGTCTGTTCCCAGACTTCAGCTGCTGCAGTTGCCAGGTTGGTAATTAAGCGACTCAAGGCCTGCAAGGCTGGATGATGGGTCCATGGATAGAAAGGAGGCAATTTATCGTGGATCAGGATGAACACCATCAGCATCAACAATATGGCCAAAGAAGGGAATACGGGTGCACCTCAATTTGCATTTATCCAAGTTAAAGAGCAGACCAGTCTCACGTGCGCGTTGGAGAACAGCAGGAAGGTTTTCATCTGGTCGCTTAAGTCACTGTTGTAGCCATGTACAACAATGTCACCTGCGATTCCAGTTACACATGGTGAATCGCCAAAAATTTTATCAACCTTTCTTTTAAAAATGTCTTGCGCACAACCTACTCCGAAGAGTAGTCTCAGGAATCTGTACCTTCCGAGCAGCGAGTTGAAGGTGGTACAGAGAGAACTTTTCTCGTATAGCTTAAGGTTACAATAACCACTGTACACGTCCATGATTGAGAAACATTTTGCGCCATTAAGCTTTGGGAGAACATCTTCTAGCGTAGGTGTAAAGAAGTGTGGCCTCTTGATGGCTTAGTTGAGGTGCTCAAGATCCAGACAAAGACGCAATGCACCAGTACTCTTTGTAATACAGACAAGAGAGTTAGTGGGAAAATTCCAGTTCCAAATTCCAAATTCCAATTCGACCTGGAAACAGTGGAGAGAAGAGCCACTCCGTGGATTCCACTGAAATTCCTATTTATTTTATTTATTTATTTATTTTATTTTGTAACCCAATTAGTTGGCTCGGTGACCTTCGCTAAGATTCCTTGTTCGACCGTGAGTCCAGCTCTTTCTTCAAGGGTTCCTTGAGGGCGCTGTGTCCACCAAGTGCAGATATAACTGTGCTAGATAGTGGCAAGTCAGTGGGAATACCATAACGGTTACACGCTGAACCTGGTAAAAATTACTTGTAGGTGTTTAAGGAAATGACGTTCCCCTTAGCATCGGTGTAGACCTTGCACAAAAGCCATTTCTTGCACTGATCACACTCCACTTCTATCTCTAGGATGGCTTGGGTATCTTCTTTTGTAACCTGGTCAATTGATAAAGTATGAAAATACAGCTGGTCTGAGAATAACTCTTCACAGTCGTCTGCAATTTTATCATGAACTTCAAGGTTATAAAGATGCTCCTCTGCATACGGTTTTCTTTTCGGTGCCTTGGAATGCCTTGCCCGGCCAATACTTGTCTTTTTGTTTCTTTTGGTTAAATTTTGATGCGCGATAGACTTTTCTCCAATAATTCTCTCTACCACTTGCACCACAAGTTACTCCATAACCTGGGCATAAAGATCGCTGAGAAATATCACGCTCCGTACCACAACGTCCACACAAACGAATGATGGGACCGCGGGACTTGCTGGGAGTACCACTTGCTTTTGAAGAAGCTTGACCGTGCTTGAGTGCACCAACACGAGTAGAAACGTCAACTGAACTTCCTTTCACTTGTGTTCTTGTGACTTCTTTAGTTCTTGCAATGTGCAGAGCAGTATCAAGGGAAAGAGTAACGTCATTTTTGAGAAAAAAGGGCATCAATAATATGCTCATCTGGATCCGTAAAATGACATTCTTCCACACGAATTCGGATTTTCTTCACAAATGAATCGACTGACTCCTCGGGTTCTTCCTCGATGTTCTGAGTCTGTTCCTTGCTAGTCGAAAATTGGAGAAAGGTAATTCTCGAGCGCGTCCAGTGGATGTTAACGGTTCGACTTGTCAGTGGCGCGAAAAATTCATCGTGGAAACTAGTTCGATGCCATCGTCTCCCGAACAGATAAACACGTAGCTTATTTGCTCATCCTCCGATTTTTCTTTCAGCGGGCCGGAGAAGTAACGTTCACATCGAACTTTAAACTTCTTGAATGCTTGTAGAACGTCAGGTGAATGCCAACCCATGGTAGGAATCGGTAAACCAGCGAGCTCCGCCATGTTGGTTTTGACTAGCGGGTGATATAGGTTTTCTTTTTCAACCGACCTGGTTTGTTGGGAATATGGCTGAGATAGCTGATTCAGCACTCCAGCACTTCTGAGAGCACATTATAGTTCTCTATCAAGAACCGGAGACGTAGGTTGCAAACACACATTTAATATAGTAGGACATATAGTAGCAAAAGGTGAAGTGAAGTGAAGTGTACCCGTGAACAATCAACTTTTATACCTACTTCTAATGCAGTGGCCTTGGCACTACTGATACGATTACCGCAGGCCGGAACCAAAAACTAAGCGATATCACAACACATACCTAAAACTGAAACAGCATGAAGAACATATTCGCGTGCCAGCGGCGCTAGTGACAAAAACTGCTCTACAACTGTCCGTGAGTCGGTAAGCTACAATCGTGGACAAAACTCATTCAGAAAACTGCGAATTTTGCGCATATATTTAAAGAAAACACCGCCTGGAAAGTACCAAACCTTCACTCCCCCCTTCCTCTAACTCAATGTTTCTTTGAAGGCCGGACGATGACCCAGCCTTTTTTTCAGCGGTAAAGCAACATTGATGACGGGGAGGGGTAGCTGTGTTGTTGACGTATCATTGTCGTGTTCGAATTTGGAGATTGACTATCAGTTTTGTCCACGATTGTAGTTAGAGGGAACCCAACGGTTCATTTCGATGGATTTCTCTTCGAAGAGCCTTTATCTCCCGGAGATTTCGGCTTTGATAGTAACGAAACTCTAAACTTCTCTTCATTAAAATTTCACTTCGACATTTCGTAAAACTGGAAAACTAATTCCCTTGGTTTTCGAAGGGGCAGAATTGTCGTTAAAAATGCGAGAAAGCGTCAGCTAACATTTTTGTAAAGCCAACAACAGCTAGTAAAATAAAGTTCCGTTCCCTGAAATTTTCTGTTATTGAAACTTTCAGCTAAGGCATCCGAACAGGTCAAACTGAGTTATACAAATTCATCCTCAAAAGGGTTAGAAACGGTCTAGGAACACAGGAGACAACATTTTAAGTGTTTCGATTAAATGTTCTCGTTGTTTGCCCCTGATGTTAGAAGACAAGTTGTTGCTATCGAGTCGCTCGTTTCTTGGACATTTTAAACATTATAGCATAAAGATTCCTGTTAAAATATTATTTAAGGCTGAAACAAAAATAAAAAAAAGTCACAAAACCTGTTTCTGCAATTCCCTTTTGTTGCAAAACTTGGTTATTCAGAGCGGTGTTTTTGACGATAATATTTGACTTTTAACGAAACTCGTGTGCAAGGCCTTATTGCAGTCTTGAACAAGACACATGCAACTAATTTAATTGGCGTGTCCCGATTGATTTGCCACGAATGCTTAAAATAAAACAACTGAACAGCCAATCAGTAAGACAGCGGTCCTCTTTGCAAACAGTGTAGCCTAAGAAACAACGATCGCAATTCTCCGATCACTAATAACCAAACCAAGGATCAAAATGCACCGATCGCCATCAACCATGTTGCTACTTATAGTGATCAACAGAGAGTTAACACCATCGCCTGATCAAGTCTAGCGGTGGAAACGCCGCGATCTACGCCAATGTGACACGTACAATCGTGAGATAAACAATACTGCTGTCACACCTAATATATATACATATTGTGCTTTTGTAATTATTATTGTAATGCGCATTTGATCATCTTGTCATGGAAAATGCGCAATATAAGCGAATAAATTATTATTATTATTATTATTATTATTATTATTATTATTATTATTATTAATTATTATTTCCAGCTATCTTGAAAAATTATTACTGATTCTGAAAAAAAGAGGAAGCAAAACAAACAAACAAACAACAACAACAACAAGAAAAACAAGAGTTTTAAAAACGATATCTAGTGGGAGAGTGGATATCATGTGCCACAATCTCCAGTTTTTTATATATCCTCTCAAGCACGTCTTCGAGTTAAGAAAAATCTTTGCTATTTAAGACCAGCTATCAAATATCCTCAACTGCTAAAAGTTGGTCAATTTTGATGGTTTTTGAACATAGGATAAAAGTGCCTTTTAAATAGGTAACTTTAACTCTTTTCAAATAGTTCTTTATTTATTGATTTATTTATTTGAGTTGGTAACACATACAATACAATAATATTTCATTTATAAAAAAGAAATAAACTGGTAAGTTAAATAAAGGCGAGGAAGCCCAAAGAACCTAAAGGGTTCTTTCCCTTTTATGTGAACATCTGGGAACAAACGATGCAGTGTCTCTTACTTTTACATAATACACGTACAAACTGAATTAATAGTTAAAGCCATCATTGCTTGACACATTGAAGCAATTATACCACATAATTATAAAGAGGACTAAATTATAAGGGGTCCCCGCATTAAGAAGCTATTCCAGGGCTTGCAATGCCTAATATCAATAAATATTTCCTGTTAAGTAAGTAACCACGTTTTCTCATAGTTTTTATTTTTGCTTTTTCCTTTCTTCTGGTCATGTCTTGACTAACCAGGCAGTAAGTATCCTTTAATTTTCATTTAATACACCCACGTTGAAGTATAAAGTGGTAACTCATGTAATTGTAAATGACGGCTGGCCACATATTGAATGAGTAATTGTTCACCATCTTGAAGACAGTAAACGTTTTATGAAAAAAAAAATCACACTAGTGATCACAGGTAGTCTTTTTCATAATATTAAAGCAATCTGGAAAGCTAGAAATGAACTGATGTTAATTAATCAGAAATTTTGTTCAATAATTACAACTTTCTAAACATGTGGATAACACACTTTAATAATAACAAACAGGAATGTGATCTCCCATGAAGAGAAATGGGAAAAAAAGAAAATCAGAGACAACAAACAAACTAAAAAAGGGAAAATAGAATGAAATAAAAGGAGTGTATTATTTGTGCTCAACGTTTTGAAGCAAGACTCTAAAACCCAAAACAAAAATTGTATAGATGCGTTAATGATTTTTAAAGATGAATTAAAAAACATAATCTCGTGTGGTAGTAATCAATGGTTTCTTTTTCCTTTACACGAAAGACACGCACAATCGTGAGAAAAACGATTATTTTGTAGATATCTTAATGAATTATAAATAGATCTGAGAACGGGATTTCCAGCATTGAGTAAAAGAATTGCTAAAACGATTTGTAGCGAAATATTTATTGATGAAATTTGAGCCAGCTACCTATTTGCTTTAAAAGATAATAAATGTCAATGGTATTGGTTAGGGGATACAAGTTTTAAAATAGGTAACACGATGATTAACTTTTTTAAATAGGTCGTTTATTTGTTTGTTTAATTATTAAAGTTTGTCACACATACAGTGCAATAATAGTTCATGTATAAAGAAGGAATTAAACAATGAGTAAGAACGACGAGGAAGCCTAAGGAACCTTTATCGTTCTTTCCCTTTCACGTGACATCTGGGACCAAACCGGGCAGTCTCTTAACTTTTAGTTAATACACGAACAAATTGACTTAGTAGTTAACACTATCATTTTCAGGACCACTGAAGCAATTAGACCACAGAATTGAGAAGGGAACTAAATTATAAATTATTCCATTGCATTAAGAAGCTATTCGAGCGTTTGCGATTCTTCAATGAAAGATATTCCCAATTAAGTAAGTATTAAGGTTATCTAATAATTTTTTGTTTTTACCTTTTCCTTTCCTGTGGACATTGGGTGACAAACCAGGTGGTAAGTATCTTGGACCTTTATTTAATACATTTACTTTGAAGTATGGAATGGTCACTCATGTAACCGCAACATGGGTAATTCATAACAGTCAGCTAAGTGGTTATATATCGAGTTAGTACACGTTTTTTTGTTTGTTTAATTATTAAAGTTTGTCACACATACAGTGCAATAATAGTTCATGTATAAAGAAGGAATTAAACAATGTGTAAGAACGACGAGGAAGCCTAAGGAACCTTTGTCGTTCTTTCCCTTTCACGTGACATCTGGGAACAAACCGGGCAGTCTCTTAGCTTTTAGTTAATACACGAACAAATTGACTTAGTAGTTAACACTATCATTTTCAGGACCACTGAAGCAATTAGACCACAGAATTGAGAAGGGAACTAAATTATAAATTATTCCATTGCATTAAGAAGCTATTCGAGCGTTTGCGATTCTTCAATGAAAGATATTCCCAATTAAGTAAGTATTAAGGTTATCTAATAATTTTTTGTTTTTACCTTTTCCTTTCCTGTGGACATTTGGTGACAAACCAGGTGGTAAGTATCTTGGACCTTTATTTAATACATTTACTTTGAAGTATGGAATGATCACTCATGTAACCGCAACATGGGTAATTCATAACAGTCAGCTAAGTGGTTATATATCGAGTTAGTACACTACTTTAAAATGTTAAGCATCTGAAGACAGCAAATGTTTCATGGAACAAAATACAGTATTAATCGCAAGTAGTCTATTTGCAATTTTAAAATAATCTGCAATGCAGGAAACAGGATATGAACTGATGTTAATTAATAAAAAATCTTGTTGAAAATTACAATTGTCTTAACTTGTGGATAACACATTTTACTAATAACAAACAGGAATGCGATTTTCCATCGAAAACCAAAAACAAGAAGAAAAAAAAAACTAAATCAGAAACAAAGGGGAAAAAGAATGAAATAGGAGGAGTTATATTTATAGTTTTAGCGTCATACAAATTCCTTATTATTATTATTATTATTATTATTATTATTATTATTATTATTATTATTATTATTATTATTATCATTACTATTAGTGCTAATCGTTTTGGGGAATGCTTTGAAATCTAAAACAAAAAGTGTGTGGAATAAGATGCGTTAATGAATTTTAAAGGTGAAGAAATGAACATAATCTCTTGTAATAGTAATCAATTGTTTCTTTTTCCTTTACACGAGAGACACGCACAAACCGGCCCCGGCGCAACCGTGAGAGAAACCATTGATTTTCAGCTATCTTAATGAATTATTAATATATCTGAGAATGGGATTTCCAGGGGGAAGTTGTTAAAACAACAGGTAGCGAAATCTTTATAGGCCAAATTTAAGCCAGTGGATATCATTTGATAAGACAAAATCTCAAGTGTTTGATATATCTCCTCCAACACTTCCTCGAGTAAGGAAACACTTTGCTATTGAAGACCAGCTATCAAATTTACATTACACCTACAACTTTATTCGCTGAAAGTTTAAAAATTTCAATGGTTTATGATCAGGGGATATAAGTGTTTAAAAAGGTAACATCAACTTTTTATAAATCTCTTTATTTATTTATTTATTTATTTATGAAAGTTTGTCAAACGTACAATACAATAATATTTCATGTATAAAGAAAATATTAAATAATAAGTAAGAACGGCGAGGGAGCCTAAAGAACATTTAGTGTAGTTTCCCTTTTACGTGACATCTGAGACCAAACCGGCCAGTGTCTCTCAGGAAAACTCGGTAAATTTGTATACAGATGTAAAGAGTTATCCTTGCTTTGTGTATTTGTATAAGTCAAATCAAGAAATGCATAGTTTGAGCGACGATCCGCTAAGAGATTTGAGGGTACATTTTTTGCATTTTGAAAAGTCTCGAATTTACCATAAACTGAATGGTCGATATCTCCAATGTAATCTCGATTAAAAAAAAAAGCCGTCTATCCAAAAGAAAAAAAATTAGTATAAGCAGCTCCAATATATATTGAAAATATTATTTCACATGTTGTCGGCAATATGTTGTCATTGCAAGAGCACAAGTTCACGTATTCCGTCCAAATGATTTTCCTTAAAATTGAAAATGGAAACATTGATTTTCAATTTTCCATTTTTCATTTCTTTACAAGGAAAAACGTTAAAAATGAAATCTCAATAAGGATACATTTTTAAATCGTGTTTTCTTAAGGTATGAAAATTAAATACGACGAAAAGTGATAACAAATTTCGGATAATCCTGCAATAAAACCTTTCCAATTGAGATTCAATTCCTTGATTTTACGAGATAGTGAAGATCAAGATCGATGAAATCGGTCATGATAAATGAAAAATGGAAAATTGATAAAACCTTTCGTACTAAGAGATCGACAGATCAAAAACTGGTAAAACCGGAAGGGGGCTGAGAGAGGCGAACAAAGCCAAAACTACCCGTGGAGGGAGGTGTGCGAAGCTAAAGACAAACATGGCGGCCACAACATTGTGGACTTCGGCTGCTGAAGATTTGTGAAACTTCCATTTAGTATACACACTCGCCTAAAGGCTCGTGTGTATACAAAAAAAAAAAAATCAAGTCGCGAGTGGGATATTCACGGTAATTGATCCCATGCCACTCACTGAATTAACACAAAACCTCACTTTTTAATGCTTTGACAGCAAATGAAAGCACAGGTCACCAAAGCGTATGTGACACAGGCTACCATGCAAGCGTGATTTAAGAGTTTGTATGGAGTTATAATTAAATCGAAATTTAGACAACAATTTTCCCTAAAAAACCCACAAAAAATATACTTAAGTCTGAAAAAGCTTACCCGGTGTGTTTTGCTTTGTTTTCAATGCCCTTCAGTGATTCCAAACGCTGTTTTGAGCGGTTTATCTCTCAGCAGCTGGTCCACGTGCATCACTATATTATGTTAATGCAAGGTAGCCAGGAAACTACAAGTCGAATTTCAATGGAATTTGGCCCGTCATTTAAGGAGAGCACTTCGAAAACCTCGCTAAAATTAGCTTGAAACTTAAGCTCTCGCTTAACTGACTCACCATATGGCAAGAAGGATGATGTGCGGTCCCTCCTGGGTAGCTCATTTACGGAGGAGTTCATTTATTGAGACACAGGCCTTCGTTGAAAACAAAGTTCATTTCAAATCGGGTGCCTTTTTTGCCGCCGACAGAGCCGTGTCCCTGGAATGTTGGAATAAACTCACGGTCAAACCTATGCACGAGTACTAAAATGGCCCAGCCGGGGAGATCCACGGGAAGCCTTTGGCACTTAACAAACCACACACACCCCCTCCCGGCTAAGTGCAGTTCTGTACCAGCCAGCCGACCTTGTTGTGGCCTTTTTCAGTAACGCGTAAAACATTATTTTGTTCATCAGTTAGCCTGCCATATGCATATGGTATAATTGATCTAGGTTCGCATTAACGTGACATAAGAATATAAATAAATATACAACTTATACCAAATTACCTCGACATATTTGCTCATCCACGAAAGTGACTACATCTTGCAGCTGATGTAACTTCGTACCAAAATTTGATTGTATTGATTGTGACCTACCGAAAACGACTAAACACTCATCGCCAGATCTGGTCAAACGACTTAGATTATTTTTTCTTCCTGCCCTCCTGCTCGCAAGGAATAAACCGGTTATGAGAACTTCGAAATACAAAAGGTTTAATGAGCAAAACATTGACCTTACACGTTTTTTAAAAAATCATTGCCGTTCTCGGCAAAACAACAACTTTGCAAAACTTGTTCAAGCGTGCATACAAAGACAAATTTTCAGTTTCTTTCGGTCAGCTTTTATTCAATAAAAGCCAACTCGTAAGTTAACGAGTTGGAAAATTGCGAAGTCTGCGAAGTTAATAATACAAAAGTCAATTCATATTCTCAAGAGACGTTTCTTGCTGTCACGCCAAGCACGGCTGACTGGTACAAAACCGCACTTAGCCGGGAGGGGGTTTGTGTGGTTTGTTACGTGCCAGAGGCTCCCCGGCTGTGCACATTTTAGTACTCGTGCCTAATTTTGACCGTGAGTTTGTTCCAACATTCCAGGGACACGGCTCTGTCGGCGGCGAAAATGGCACCCAATTTGAAATGAACTTTGTTTTCAACGAAGGCCTGTGTCTCCATAAATAAATTTCGCCGAAAATTATCTGCCCAGGAAGGACCGCACATCATCCTTCTTGCCATATGGAGAGACAGTTAAGCGAGTGCTTAAGTTTCAAGCAAATTTTAGCGAGGTTTTCGAAGTGTTCTCCTCAAATGACGGCCCAAATTTTATTCAAATTCGACTTTTAGTTTCCTACCTTGCATTAACATAGTGCACGTGGACCAGCTGCTGAGAGATAAACCGCTCAGAACAGCGTTTGGAAGCGCTGAAGGGCATTGAAAACACAGCAAAACACACCGGGTAAGCTTTTTCAGACTTGAGTATATTTTTTGTGGGTATTTTAGGGAAAATTGTTGTCTAAATTTCGATTTAATTTTAACTCCATACAAACTCTTAAATCACGCTTGCATGGTAGCCTGTGTCACATACGCTTTGGTGACCTCTGATAAAAGCAGTGAAAAAATATCCAACAGATTGGCAATGTACTTGAAAGTACATAATTTTGATTAAAAAATATTAAAAAAATAGAAATAGGTACTGCTCATTAAATGTTTAAAAGCCTTTGTAGGAAGCAAGAAACGCCGGGAATTTTTTTGTGGAATACTTCCCGTTGCATACCGCAGAATATGCAACGGGTTTCTAGCTTTCTGATTAGCTGTATTCTCTATTGCATGGCATAAATTTATCCATTCAGCCAGCGTGATAAAAATATTTGCCGCACGGTTCGACTAATAAAGATCTGCAATATTGCACTGGCTGGAGTCAGAATAAACAAGTAAAGCTGGCGGCGGCAATTCAACAAAAAAAGAACGTAGCTTTCAATAAGACTTCCTGAAAACAAGTAGCCAACCTTTGGAGAATCACATCGTTCCATGAAATTGTAAGGTTTTTACTACCTCTCCTAAACTCAAGCTTCTTGTTTGGCATTGTTATAATGATTCCTTGTTTAATCACAAATATCGACAAACTACGCAACAAACAGTCGCGTTCACTGACGAGTTCTCTGTATGGGTCGCTGTAAGGTGCAATCTGGTACGATAGATTAATGGACCTCGTTTTCAGTTCTACTCCTAGATTCTAAAAAATTCACTTTAGTCGCCAAATTTAAGACATAGCTTCCCACGCTTTTCACAGTCACCCGTCAATGAATCTCCCTCGCTTATGGAAAACATACCCACTGAATACATCGCACAGCTTGTGCTGAATGAGGGCAGAAGCAATGCCACGGATCAGTGAAATTCTTCAGCGTCTTTATCCGAACCAAAGAGGCCTCAGCGATAGATCAGTTAGACGTTTTTTATGTGAAAATGGTATATCACGAAGATCTGGACACAATGATGACACATTGAGATTGCATGACATTGGATGTTATTTTGCAAGACGTGGTAAACAAGGTAAGTTCAGTACACCAACCGCAATTTCTTATTTAACATTATGAATGACCTATGTGCACCGTATACATGCAACTAAATAAAGAAGTGAAGTGACAAATGAACTTTATTGCCAGTCAACTTAAGCTCCAAGCTTATGTTTTAAAGGGTGCCAACGAGGTATGCTTCAGGTGTAGGCGGCAGTATGTACATGTGTGGTGTTGGGACCTTAGAAAATACGCAGGGCCAATTGTCTCTATCAACACTTTCTGACTTTTTTTCTTTTAAAAACTTAAACGAAATTAAATTCATTTATACATTATTTTTCAATGCCATTATAATCTCACATCTCCTTAAAAGCCCTTCTTGGTATTCATGCTCAGGTGGGCTCTACATGAGGAAGAAAAATGACGAAAGGATTTTTTCAGTTGTAATGAGATTCATCATGTGGCTGAAAAAAGGATTGCCTTCTCACTTGCTCGAGTCGCCCCTGCCGATCACTATCAAAGACAGGACAGGACTGAGCAGCTGACAAACCCTATACCTTATACTGCTTAATACTTTGGCGACAAGCTTCACATTAATCAAAATAAAAAAGCTTGTAATGTATTGCGTTGTTCATGTATGTGCAACAGATGGTTACGGTGGAAAGATTGTTAATTAGCCATGCTTTAATTTCTGTTAAAAACAACCTCCTAATTTATAAACACATTTTCAGGCATGTTTTTCCTGGTTATGTTTAATAGTCCAAAAATTTCCCTGAGGGGTAGGGGGGGGGGGGGAATTTTTGGAAGTACAGATAATTTTGAATTGTTAGAACCTTATAACATGTAGGGCATATAACTATGTTATTTTGATATTCTTACTTGATTTATTAGTAAATACTTTTATCTATTATTCATCACTATTTCATGTTGTTGTTATTCCAACTTTTTACTGCACTATTCTAAATGGGACAACTTGTCAAACTAGTAAAAGCAATTTTTCAAGCTTTAACAGTGACAAATTCAATTGTTTATGTTTCAACCATTAACGCCGAAAACTGATAGTGCATTCTACTACTACTACTGTTCAAAACTGCTATATATTCCTCAAGATGCCACTTTTCTGCCGTGTAATGACCAGAATTCATACAACAACTTGCACTCTTCTACAGGCAATCAGTTCTGACTTATGGAATCCGGGATCAGCTGAGAGTTGACAAGGGAAGGGAATTTTCTCTCAAGCTTTCCGTTCAATACCTACCCAGTCAACAAAGGAGGAACACAAACCGCCTTCCATATCTGCAAACAACATCCAAAGAAGTTAGTACTTTATCTAATTTCATGTCTGTTAAAGCTTTGGCCACATAATGAAGTATAATGTTACAATATTCTCCTCTTATGTGTATGCTTACTAATACCTCCAAAAAAGAAAAAAAGGTCACACCCGTTTTCTTCATCGAAACCGCGACGAAAGAAAGCGAAGAAATCTTTGGGAAGAATTCAGCAACGCTACTCGCTGAGAGCGATCGTGGCTCCTACTATCACCAAGAGGCGTGGATAGGAGAGTATGACAACAAGCCATCGTCTTCGGTGGGCCCAATCCGCTCCAAAATTATCAGCAGAGTGCGGGAGATCCAAGAACCAGACCTAGAGATAGAAGATTGGAAGACATGAAATGGCATGTTTTGTCTTTTCCTGGTCAGAATTTGAAGTAGCAACAATCAAGTTATTTATTAGTAGATGTAAGCGAAATAAATGGGTAAAACACACAAAACGATCAAATTGGTGATTACTAGCCTTGGTCAGTTTTGTAATGTAAGTATAGTAGAGTAGTGTAAATTGTCAATTGTAACATTTTGTAATCTTCATTACTGAAACTATTGTAAAGTAGTTTTGTGTTGTTTCAATTAACATTGTATTGTTAAACAAAACCTTGGTCAATTGTTTGCTATTTAAAAATTACCTTGCGCGTAAAGCGGTCTTCTCCGAAGGATGACTAGACTGCAAGCAGTCTCTTCCTGGATAGTCGAGAGGTCGAGCGAAATAGCCGAGCGCGATAAAAACTGGAGGGAATGAATGAGGGAGGCTTGGGGAGAGAGTCTTTTCTCGTTTAATCATCCTCGCTCCAGTCTCGCTGCGCTGTGAGCGCACCCTCTCGACTGACCAGAATGGGACTGCTTGCAGTCTAAAGGACGACCGGGGCGAAAATCTATCTGTTTCGCCTTACCTGTTATAGACCATTGTTAAGAAAAATTGATCTCCCCCTGAGGAAATTTGCTTCACGCCTAGTTGTCGCCATACTCAGCAACCACTGGGTCGAATTGGGCTGAAATTTGGCAAAATGATGTTATTTGATAAAATGCAAAACCGTGTCTGCGAATTAAAATATTTTTCCCTGTTTCAAAGTTATTGCCGATTTTTCACAGACAGAGTGAATTATTTCATATTCACAACTTTATCCGCTTGTAAAACGATAAAAAACGAACGTGTTAAAATCTGAGCCACTGTTTTTTTAGGCCATTGTGAGAGCAACCAAACGCCATGTTAATCGTCTTCTTGTGCATTTATTTGGTGGGCGTGAAACTCGATTTATAAAGACAGAGAAATCTACGAAAAATGGCTGATTTCTAAAAGACATTCAAATCTGAGTGCCTTTCAGGAAATTAGCCATATTCTAGAATTATTTTAAATCTGTAAAAAAATGTGGGATTTACTGAGGATTTTGTAACAACAGCGAGAGCTATAGCGACACGCGCGCACCACGGTCCGGTGGGATGGCTGATACCTTAAGTCTTAAATTCGAAATCAAACAATGCTGAATCAATGCCCGGTAGAATAATCAGTGTACCCACCTGGCGCAGGTTCTTGCCATCTTTAAAGGCGCCCCATGGGGCTACAAGTCTACAAAACTACATCTTAAAACGACCCGAATACGTTCAAAACCATGACAGTCTCACAAATCTTCAGGAGCCGAAGTCCTCAATGTTGTGGCCGCCATGTTTGTCTTTAGCAGCTTCGCACCCTCCCCCCCATGGGAAGTTTTGCCTTTGTTCGCCTCTCTCAGCCCCCTCCCGGTTTGTCCAATTTTTGATCTGGCCATCTCCTGGTGCGAAGGTTTTATCAATTTCTCATGACCAGAGGAAAATTGAAAATTAATCGAGTATTTCGTGCGTTGCCCATTTCCTCGTTCTTGATCTTCACTATTTCGTAAAATCAAGGAATTGAATCTCAATTGGAAAGGTGATATTACAGGATTATCCCAAATTGATTATCACTTTTCAATTGTTTTCGTTTGTCAAACGAAAATTGAAATTTGTGATGTCGTTTTTAATTTTCATACCTTAAGAAAACACGATTTAAGAATGTATCCTTATTGAGATTTGATTTTTAACCTTTTTTCCTGGTAAAGAAATGGAAAATTGAAAATCAATTTTTCCATTTTCAATGTTAATGAAAATCATTTGGACGGTGGACCCACGGACCTTGCAACTAAGGCGGCTTTGAAAAAATTCACTTTATGATATGTTTTGTCTAACATTACTCACCGTATGTCGTGAAAAAGCTTTGTGCATTTAAGCAGATTGTGCAACCGTACAGCTTAAAATGGTGTAACACTTGAGACAGCAGAACAACCTTGATGTAAACAGTTAACTGATCGCTTGTGATCAATTTGACGATCATAGCTGTGGTGTAAACTCGCTTAGTATTTTCTGTGGATTTTTTTTAGGGAGGCTAGAGAGGATTTTTAGCTGCGTTCGCGTGCGCAACTCACATAAGCCACAGCTAAGTGGATCAAAATTTCTATCGAAAGTCTCGCGCGCAGAACACCAGAAGAGGAAAAACATCGTAAACTCGTGCGAACCGGAAGTAAAAGTTGCGGGAAAGATTTCTTTTCATCTAGAAATTTTGGGTAATGACGATTTTTGATTTTTTTTTTTTTCGTGCATGCAATATTCAGTATGCCACTACACATAGAAACGTTCGGCCAAAAGTTGTCCAGCCATATACCAAGAGGAGTTAAAGAATATACATACGATGCTTTCCGACAAAGCAATACTTGTTGCCACGGTAAAAGCTATAACGTCAGAACTAGTCTAAAAGTATTGCCTAACAACAGAAAATGTTTCTGGTTTGTCGACATGATCAGAAACAAGTTTTTTTAACCTTTCATTATTTCGCAAATTCTACAACATTGAAAAACCTTCTCGAGACTCCTTAATGTAAATTGATTCAAAGCGTTATTGAACTAATATCTGGCGTGCAGCTAATGTCGAATGCAAAATTACAGAGTTTCGTTCCTAGGAATAGTGTAGC
The DNA here is from genome assembly GCF_977016875.1 of Pavona decussata. Lineage (NCBI taxonomy): Eukaryota > Metazoa > Cnidaria > Anthozoa > Scleractinia > Agariciidae > Pavona > Pavona decussata. The sequence continues at coordinate 65,198 of NW_028145588.1, forward strand.
GAGAAGAACTAGTTTTATCTTACAAAGTAGGAGTGTTTTTATATTTCCCAACTTTAGAAACTTTAAAAAAAAAAAGAAAGAGAAAATAGATCGGTAGCAGGATTTTTGTAGTTTTTGTCTGCTTTTTTTTTTACGGGGAAGCGGAGGAATGAATATTCGGTGAGCGTGTATCCAGATTCAGGGGTATACAAGACCCTTTCTTTATCTGGTAGACATTCTCCTCTAACAGAATGATTTGATGGATTTGAAAAAAAAAAAAGCTTATCTTGTTTGCGTGTTATTAAAAATCAGGCGCTATTTTATTCGCTAACCTAGATTCCGTCTCTTTTAGGGAAGTACCGTTCTTTCAATACTTTGACAAACAACTCACTTCTTTCGAAGACCTCGTAATCACAGATCCGAATAACTTTGAAGTCGCGCGTCTTTTCCATTCGGACTAGCGCGAATGGGACCTAGCCTTAAAAGTCAGTAGCAACTTTTTAAAACAACAACAACAAAGCATGGGCCGGATGAGAAAGGCAAAGTGTCCGAGGGCCCTGCCACTACGTCTTTCCCAGCCAGCCAATGCTCATTTTTTGTTTTATGCACACTAGGCAACTGAAAACAAACTCGTAATTTACTTCGCAAAAAGGAAACAAACAAACAAACAAACAAATAAAGATTCAAATTCTTTCTGTCAAAAGGGACAACTTTCTAAAGGCATATATGATAATTAAATTTAGCGAAAAGTATGCCAACTCACACTGAAAGTTGCTCATCTCAGTTGACCTTCGGCAATTACAGGAGCGGATGCCTCAATTGTTACACCATTCTTAGCTGTATGATACACAAACTGTTAAAATACACAAAGCTTATCCACGCCATAGGAGGAAGTTACTCTTTGGCTTTCTTGCCTTGTCTGATGTCTCCCCTACAGTATTAATTAATTAGTTTATTTATTTGGCTGAACTGGTAATTTTACGCGGGCTAAGTTTCAGGGTTGATATTTAGAGCTATACCTGAGGAGGACACAGCCTGTGGTTGTAATAGAATAGATCTTAGGGATTGGCAGGGCGAAATTATTCCGTCAGTTTTGATCTGGCGGAAGACAATATTTCTATTATGGAAATTAGGCCTATAGTGTTTTACGTTGAAATCTTTTTCTCAACATCCGGGACTGAATGGCGCGCAAGCGCAAAGCTTGACAATGAATTTCACTTTAACAAGCGTGAGTTTGAAATTCATCATTTTTCTCCCTTGCAACTGTATACGTAGTCGTTTGTGTAAGATGTCCGCTCGAGAGTGTAATAACAGCCAGATGTTCGACCGTCGTGATTTACCTTTAGCACAAGCACAAGTCTTGAACTATCGATCACTGTGTTGCTCTGATTAAGACAATTGTTTTGTAAAAAACTTAACTTGAGTGAAGAAAAAAAAGAAGAAAAAAAACGGGTTTTGAGTAAGATTTTAAGTATCTTAACGCCGTTATCCGGCCCACCACTTTTTTCTGTAGGATCATAAGTTATGGTTAATTGAAATAATTAAGTTGAAATGTCAATGTTATGGCTAATTTCAAAGTAAACCACCTCTTTTTCTATGCTGTTCCTTGACTTTTCTGTGTTGTAATCGTAAAAAAAAAGTGTTGTAATCCTGGGCCCTAATTGTTTGAGTCGAGGGGGGGGGGAGTAATCCGCCTCCTAGCCCCTTCCATAACATTGCCAGTCTAAAAGCTATTGGGAGTTGGACTTGGGAAGTTCTTCCAAAGATGACTCCTTTGAGGTCCGCAACGCGGAGTGATAGCGTCATATGACGCGGAAATTAGTCATGATTGCCGAGTGGCGGCCATCTTGGAGATCTGGATTTTCTCAAAGCTTCAGCAAAGCGCCAAAATTCAACGAAAGTAATCAAAAGTCATTTTTCTTCATTAAAAAAAAAATCATTTCTACTTTCTGAAAAACTACCTGTCAACATATGGTCGCCATGTAACATCAAAGTCAATCAACACTAACCGACCACATCAAATTTTATTTCCAGATAAATTTCTCAAAAAGTCCCGAAGTTTTAGGCCGTTTGCTCAATTATTAACAACGTCATTTATGTTAAAAGTTCCCGCGGGCAGAATCCTTCCTCCTCCTGTATGGAGGGGTTTCATTTATGCGAAAATACAATTCTGGTTTATCGGAGATTTCCACATCTTGAATAAAAACTGCATCAAGACTAGCAACAAAAACTGTCCAGCAGTCGAGTTTAAAAATGTTTGTTTTTGATCGCTGTCTAATGCACGCTAATAACTCTGTTCAAAACCAATTTTATCTGTCTGTTTATATTTTGTTTTAAAACCAATGGTAAACGGCTCAGCGTGATGACTGAAGGATGCACTTTGAAGGCTGCTAATTTCAAGTTTATATAACTCATTATTAAAGGAACCCTACCTACACCGTTTTTTTTTTTTTTGTTTTCGTCTTCTGGGGGCAGGGATGGGGGAGGGGGGAAGGGAAGGCTGCGGATTCTACTCCCCCCTCCATAGCCCCGCCGCTATTAAAGCTATGGCATTGACACTTGGAGTATAAAAAGTACGTCTAAAGACGTTCGTTTGAGGCCCGCAACGAGTAGTGATGACGTTATATTACGTTAATGAGTATCAGCCTGAGTAAACAGACGTCATTTCGAGGTGCAACAATTGAAAAGAACGTCTGAGTAATGACTACAAAACTTGCGTACTGACTGATGACGGAATTTCTACCCAGATAGGGGTAGAAAATTCTGATTGGTTGAAACAAATTTCCTACGGGGCGCGCGTGTATCTCAGGCACTTGTGGTTTTCACCGATCACAGAAATCGGCCACGACCTCCCGTTGTGCCTCGTCAAAAGTTCGGATTAAACGAACGCTAGAAGAAATATACTTTGAAATTAAGGTGAATGAAATATTCTCCATTTTACTGAATTAAATGTGTCAGTCAGAGGTGTTTCGACTTGATATCAACCATGAGGTTCGCCCAAGTATTTCCCCCAAAGAAGTGGATTTGCTTTTGGCATGATGTTTATATCAACTGAAGCGCTTCAAAGAGTTTTGACGTTGACGATTTTTTTGGCGCAGTTTGCGGTCAAGCCATTAACCCCTACCCTTCAGCAAAACAATATAGCAATTATTTTATCTGAAGCTCTGAGGTATTTCGCTGCGAACGAATTTGGTATCGCAGCAATTTAGGGAACAGCAATTTCTTTTGTTCACAAAGGGTGTTGTTAAAGCCAGGCGATGAAATTTTGGATGCTATTTCCTTACTAGGGAAATGCTCAGTAGCAAACATTGGTTTACTTCCAACACCTAATCTTTGTACAGTCTTTAATCAAGCGCTCAAGTAGTCAGATTGTACATTTGCGATTCTCAAAGATCAAACTTGTCTCTGATCATTAAGGAAAAATTTGAAGTTGTAAAATGCAATCTCTTGACTCTCAGCAGGTAAAATCTGCAGGTGAGCGTCGAACGCAAAAGTGTCGAACAGGAAGTTTTAGTTTCGAGATTCTTCGTCATTTGATATCGTGTATTTTTCAGCGTACAAGCATGTCGATTAGTGATTTTTCCTTCTATATCTAGGAAACAATCGGTTGGTGTTAACTGGAAATCTGAGCAGCGCGTCTTTCAAAGAACGGTTAAAGGCAGCTTAACCTTGATGCGAGCTAGTAGTAAATTCCGTGTTAAGCAAGACCTGTTTTAATAGTAAATCCCTGCTAGAAGCTGTTCAGTGATTATTGTCACTGATTGTGTAAGGCAGATTGCTGATTATTCAAATTGACAGCTTTGTCACGTCGCTTTTCATGTGAAAAATTTACGACACTTTAATTAACTGAGTTAAAGCTTTACGTGTTTTTGAACATGCGCCTGTGATTGAGTTGATCGTTAGTGGATGTTCCATAGCCAAACATTCCGTCAACCTCGTTGATCTTAGAGTCCGCCAAGGCAGTAGCATTAATGCACGCTATTGTCTAAGAAATGAAGACGTGGTGATTGCTAGGTAGGTGAATATGTAACCTAATCCATTGATTTTCTCTTTTTACTTTACATGCATGCTTCTGGTGCAAAACAGGATGTAAGTGGCATTTTACTCTCATTCATTACAATTAGACCACCTTTAATTTTATCAAGTGACTTAGTTAATATTGGGCGGCAGCGCACTTGTTTGCGTAACCAAAAAAAAGGAAAAAATAACGGTAGATTCACTTGCAACCTTTTTGGCAACGTAGATGTTGATTTATGGGATCCCTAGCATTAGAAATCAGTAAGTAAAGAAGGGTGTGAGGAGGGTGAGAGCAAAGGTGGGTATGTAGTTCCAAATAATGATTTTCTCTTTTTCCTTTACATATGTGCTTCTGCGGACGAACCAGGGCGTAAATGTTAATTACAGATTTATTCATTACATCGCCTTCGATTTAACCAACGTAGTTCATACTTGTAATGCACACGTCTGCGTAACACACACGGTATCGAAGGCGAAAATAAGACTTCCAGCCACAGCTAGCCTATTACTGTGGTGGCTGCTGCGTTCAAACTGAACGTTAAGAGGGTGAAAGCAAATGTGAATCTGTAAACCAATTTATGGATCATCTATTTTTCAATTACATACGTGCTCTTTTATCTCAGGGGACAAATCAGAACGCGTACCTTTTTACTTTTTTTCGTTTTCCATAACAATCAAATCAGCTTCGATTTCACCAATTAAATTAGTTAACACTACTGACCTTCAGCCATAGCGAGCGCATTAGGCCAGTGGTACCAGTAAATCAAATCACCTCCAATTTAACTTAGTTAGTACTGTTTGGCACACTTCTGTAAAATACAATTTTGTAACAAAGTGAAGGTCGTACTTCACCATTTCTAACAAAAGAGGTAAAAACCCCCATGATACTTCCCCTCTAATACTGCTTGACACACTTCTATACATTACAATACAGTATTACATGGTAAGCGAACGTGAGTCAGTGAAAGCAAAGATGAATATATGTTTTTTTGGTACTGCAAATCTTTATTTACTACACCAGGAGGTAGTTACAACAATATGAGATATAGTTGTAATAAAAAGTCATAACATAGCTTGCGTAGCGGGCGGTGTTGTTCGCGCGGGGTCCAAAGTGTTGGTAAGGTAGCATCAACGAACGACGCCGCGAAGCTCATTCCTTTCGAGGCTTCGCCCCTCGTTTAAGTGTCTCGCCAAAACTTTTGACCCCGCGAACAAAACCGCTAGATACGCACCGCTAGTCACAACAAGAATAGAGGTAAATTTGCGCTATTTTCTACACTCATCATTGCCTACAACACACACGAAAACGGGACGACACAATTCGCTGGTCGCAAAACGTATGACATACATTAACACATAACAGATTGTATACTTTCGATACATGATGGGGAGGGCGTTGATGTACGCAAGTAGAACAGAAAAGAAAAAAAAAGAGACCTAAACCAATCCTTTATTTGCGGTACTTGAAAAGGGTATTCGTTGGATAAATTCATCATAATTTATTCCCTTCTTATTCCTTGATTGGCAGTATAAAAAGCTGATTTTGCAAATAACAGACAAAAATTAACTTTTTTAAAATTTCTACCTGAACTCGCCAACTGACTAATATTTAAATTCCAGAAGAAACGTTTTTTGATGGATAGTAAATAGGAGGCGGAATGTTCACTGTTAAACCATTCTAGAACAAGATCAAAGTCTGACCTATGGAATCACTTTCATCGCAATATATATAAATTGTTGACCAAGTTCGAGGTCAGCGTGTCTGGAAATTGGTCAAGTTGTTTGTTTGCGTTTTATGGACAAAGAAGAAGACAAACTTGGTCACTAAAAAATCCATTACATGGCTTTGCCTTCAATTAAAAACTACAAAAAACCCCAAAAGAAAGTATGAAACTAAAAAGAGGATTTTGTCGAAAGCTGAAAGAAGAGCAAAAGCTTTTTGTAAAGCAGCTTTTCCGTGGGGATTCTATGATGGAATGCCTAGCTTTTCGACTTTGAATGCGGCGAAATAGATACAGCTGCAAGCCCGACACTGTTTGAATTCAGCCGTTTTTATTTCATTTTGTTTGAGGACGCTCACTCCAACGAGCAAGCTATAAAACAGAGGACAAAAAGACACTAATTTCCTACCGGAAAACCGAAGAAGAGAAACTGGTTTTTTCGTCCGGTTCTTCTGAAAGCAATATACTTTAGAGAACGGGTGTAGACAAAACATGGACCTCCCTTTCCGGACCCCTCGATTTTTCTGTTTAACATCATTAAGAGGTTTGCACGCATTTCATTACACCTGTTAAACCAATGTAAAAGTTATTAACTGATTGATCATGTTGTGATATTAAAGATGATTCAAGAAACGTGTGTGATGTTAGGTGTGTAGCTTCCTTCTGGGTGGCCCTGAGAACAGGAAGTCAAGGTGTTGGAAATTATTAGTACTCACCATCCTCCAGGTACCAGTTTGGTTTCTTGACCATGGCCCCACTTTATAAGCTTAGAAATTACCCCTATTAACTCCTCGATGGGGCTCTCGATGCCAGATGTTTGTGCATCATACTGCATGTGGGACTGGTCAGCGTAAAACCAAAATGGCGGGAAAAAGGCAATTGTTGAGTTTCACCGAGTTGCACACGTTTTGAGAATATTGGGATTTTCCTGTTTTCTAGAGAAATTAAGAGTACATAATCCGAAACTGAACATGCACTGCTCATGTAAACGATGTTTCAGGCCGGATCGTGAATCGTGCGATCCAAATGGTGTAAGCTACAAGCAGGCTCTTCGTGGGGCCACCCCAGGCCCTCCTCTTTCTTGCTAGCCCCGCGAAAAAAGAGCCTGTTTACAGGCTACAAATGGTTGTACGTTCAGCGTGTTTAACAGAAAAATCGAGGGGAACATTGGATCAACAGGTGTAATAAAATGCGTGCAAACTTCTTAATGGTGTTTAACGGAAAAATCGAGGGGTCCAGAAGGGAGTCCAGAAAGGGGGGTCCACGTTTGGTCTACACCCTTAGAGAACAACATAGTTTAGAGGTCCCCTTTGGGAACCTTTAATTATTCCCGCTTATTGGCGGAGAGCAGCGAGAATAACACCGTTGCAGTCCTTTCTTTTCAACGTCTTAAATAAATTCTCGGGAAAATATATATCCTTGCTTAGCCGGCCCTAGTAAATTGCTAAATCGCACTTGCAAACTCTGCAAGTTCGTTTGTTTACATCCGTTCGTAACCTCCGCTTTTCAATTGGTCAATATATGACAGCTCCTACGTGTACTTGATGACATCGAATGAAATCATGCGTGAATTTTGTAGCCTATGCACAACCACCCGCTCTCCTAAAGAAATGAGAGCGGGCGGCTGTGCACAGGCTAGAATTTTCAAGCGGGCGGTTTACAAAATCGCGGGTTCTGTCTGCAAGCGTTTCCTTCCTCTCTCCTCCCCTCCCAACTTCTTCTTATTCTTGTTTTTTGGCACTCGCCCTATTTCTCGCGCGGAGAAACCGGAAAATAACTTTTCGCTTACAAGAAACGCTTGCTACCTTGGCTAACGTAGGCGATAATAATTAATTAATGGTAATTTTACTCTAGTAATTTTGCACAATTGACAATGTTGATGTTAGATGCGCTTGAAAATAACGTTAATTAAAAAATACTTAATGATAATTTGAAACAGCATCGTGTTTGAGGTAGTTTTAATGAGAATGATTTTGTATTGACTTTATCAATCGCTTGAAAATTGTAGTCACGTCTTCAGTGCTCTCAATAATTACCATTAAATTACACGAAGACGTTGTCTCGACCACCCCATAAGTGTTTTCCTTCTCTGTGTTTTTTGAACAACAAGGAAGAGATGATCATACCCCTTATTGAACTGATTTGTTTAGCAGCATGGTAATTATGCACCTGGTGAACCAGTAGTCAGAGATTTGTGACATCCCTAACCCTTGCTCCATCGGATTGGCCTGACTAAGGAAATATTGCTAACGATAATATCTCTTCAAAGTCGACTCTTATAAAAACAAAAATACTTTTCTTCGGATAATGCAATAAACAGAACATTTAATAACTGAGTTGCCTTTTTCCTTTGCATGTCGCCTTTTGATGCCTTACCAGGTCGTAAGTACATTTTTTTTTATTTTTAATCAATACATCTATCACTTTACTACAATTTTAAAGATATAAAGATGTATGATTTTGTAGCGCTACCCAATTCTTTAGCGAACGAAAATGAATTTGAAGTGTACTTCGATCTACAATCCAACAACTTTTAAAACCCTTTAGTTGCAATGATTCTTGTGAATTCCTCCATTCCTTCGTTTATTAATTGATTTTAATTCATTCCTCTACATTCCATCAAAATTTTTTATCTCGAAAAGTTGAGACAATTGGGTTGCTTTTGTAGAACTCATTTATGCTAACTTGTAGCAAAAGTGCAACCACTGGAGTTCTAAGATCGGTAAATATCTGCCTTTTTCTAAAGCACTCAAACTAAAAAGAAAACTGATTAGAAGTGCATAAAATCATGGGTGGTAACTGTTTGTATGCTTAGACGTCTCTGGATTCCCAAATCCAAAATCCACTTCTGCTTGTTTTAATTTGGCATTGTCGAAAGGCCTTGAAATAGATCCAATTCGAATTGTAATAATCATAACGGAGGCTTTCTCTCAAAGGTCATTGAAAGTGGTTCACGAAAAGTCATTTCTCACAATTAGATGCTAATTTTGCTCAAAAAGAAATGCAATGAAAGAAAAATTGATGTTTTATACTTCTAAGAAAGACCAGGAAGAGGTTATCCTTTATGCGCGCGCTGTTACATTGATTAGTATGGCAGCACGCTAATTATAATGGTGAACTATTTGGAGGTTTTGACTTCCCTAGGCCTTATACATGTATTATCGCATGAGCGTGATTAAGTGAAAATATTGCTAACAATCGTATCTTTTCAAACTTGGTATATGAACAAAAATATTTTTGTTGGATTACTGCAATAAACGGAACACTCGGTAACTGAGTTTGCTTTTTTCCCTGTGCATATTGTCGCCTTTTGGGGACTAACCAGGGGGTAATTACATTTTCATTTCTACTCAATACATCCATTATTTTTACAGCAACTTTGTAAAATGAGGAATAGACTTGAGCTTATGATGGGGATTGAGCAGTTTCGAAGCACGCTTTTGGGAACAACGTTAAAAGACAAAATACACTAGACTTTTGCATTCTCGAATTCCTAAAAGACAAAAATTTTTCGGTATAGAGAGGGTGGTGTTTTATTCCATACTGGTGCTCCTATAACAAGTTCGAAGCGTACATTCATTAACATACTGGTGTTTTTAATAATTGGGTTCGACCAAGCGTGTAACTAACACATTTAATATTGTCCTTTGGAAATATTAAAATTCAGCATGAATGCGAGGCCTAGAGAACACAAACAACTGAAATGAATAAACATGATTATTCAGTTTCTTTTTTTGTTTCCTCAAAGCCTCATTATAAAAGTGAATTTTAATATATCGAGAGAAGCCTATTTCTGTTCTAATCGGTCATTTCTAAACTAATCGGTCATTAATCATGGTCACTAGTCATGGTTTGACTGTTTGCAGTATGGCAGTCTGATTTTCGGGAGAATTGAAATCGGTGATCACCTGTGTCAGTTGTTGTGGCAGTTGGCATCCTTTTTGACCCGAGATAGTAAGCTAGCTTCTCTGTTTAACCAGTGTATTAAATCCAAAGCGTTCTCGTCCTTTTAATGCGATGCATTTCATGGCCAAATTGTATACATTATCTTTTGAGTTTAATTTTGATAGACGCTTGAACATGACAAAGGGCGCCTCTGAGGCATTTGTGACCGCGTAACCATTCTGCTTCTTGTTCTTCACAAAACTTAGAACTGTGGCTGCGTACCGAGGAAGTGAATCATATCGCTCTTTACTGGTTTGAGATTGGTAATTTCATCCGACAGCTTATCGATTAACTTTCTTTGATCTCCGAATTCGGTGTACGTCAAGAATTTTCCCTGCCTGATCTATAGTTGTGCTGGGTCTACCTTTATCGCAGTCTTTGCAATTGTTCGCCTTTGTGTTGTTTGTACCTTGTCATTTTTCTAAGTTGTGTAAGACTTTCAACAGCCATCCCATGTTGGTACAGATAATTTCTGGAGTCCGAGATTTTTTTCCTTCCATCCTTACTGCGTAATTGTTAAAAAATATATATATCTGTAAATTTAAGTTACTAGTGGAAAACCTTGTTCTGTGATTTCTCACATCTCAAGATCAATGGTTACTCGAAAATGTTTCGATTGTTTTGGACTTGTAAATGGTCCGATACAGAGCACACCACTCGCAGGGAAATCTGATGATTTTATTCTTGGTACTTTTCTGTGAAGCCAAACAAGCGGGAAATACAATAATTACTATGAAGTTCTGTCTCTGATATTATAGGTGCTCGGTTGAAATTGTACTTACAATTCTGTCTATCGTTTCCCTTTGTGTTGGTGAACTTGTTGTTTCTTGGTCTTCACTTTGTTTTGCCGGTTGTTGTCTATCTGACTGCTTGTGATTATGAGCGTCTTTTGAATCCGCGTGGGTTCTTACCTTATAAACGACTTTTTCCGTCTAATGGGATAAATCTCAGGATGTAAGTGTATTGTTTTTATTTTAGTTCCTACGGACATTACTTGTTTTATTCATTTTTGTAGTTTCAAAGTTTTTACAGAAATCTTTAGTTGACCCTAAATATCTGTACATTATCTGGTGCGATATCTATTTAGCCAATATATTTGGTTTGAAACTTTCCTTCCGAAATGGAATAAAGGGTTTTCTCATCTGAGAGAAGACCTCGTTTTCAATTGTAAGCTTGCAATCTGAAAGGTCAGAAAACCCACGTGAAGGCACTCGTTGACGCAAAAAGATAACAAATTAAATTGCAATGGAAATGTTGTCCAAATGGAACGGTAATTTCTGTTTGAACCGCTTGAAACAGAAAATGAGCAACACCTCCGAGGCGCGTCTTTTTGTTGCTAAAAATTTGACCCGTTTGACCAGCGAGTTCCATTTTTATTTCAAACCTTTCGCTATGTATACGATATTTAAAAGTTAATCGCATTGCCAAAATAATTTGACACGAAGCAGCGCACAATGATCTTTTTGTTAGGTTTCCTGGTCATGTTCATATCGGTTTTCTGAAATTTCACACCAGGGGCCTGTTTCTCGAAAGTCCCGGTAACTTGTCGGGCCCGATAAGTCGCCCGGTAAGTTCCCCGTAAACTTTTCGGGTGTTTCTCGAAGCTCACGTTATTTACGATCCCGATAAATTTTCGGTAACATGCCCGGTAACTTACGGGAGGTCGTGACTGCCCTTAAAGTTACCGAGAAATCGCAAATGTTGCAACACTAAACAAAATGGCGTCCAGAGACGGACTTTTTTGTTTGGTTAGAAGACCTCGGTCTTATCAAAGACGACCCATTCTGACCGACATGGCTAACTGTGAAGTCATGGAAAGACTTTGTTGTAATTTGCAGAAGGAGGAAGTTAGAAATCTGACATGCTACACTGAGGGTGCGTTTGATTGGGAAATCCGGATTTAGATTTTGAAAATGTAAATCCGGATTTCCCAATCGAACGCACCCTCAGATCATTCGGATCATGCCGCATCAAAGGCATCGACGAATCCACTCTGGACAAGGATTCGTCGGTTCCTTTGACGCACCATGATCCGAATGATCTGAGGGTGCGTTCGATTGGGAAATCCGGATTTAGACATAACCATTGATATAAACCGAGCGATCGCGACGAGAGTCGAATTATGCGAGGTCCTCGACACTGCGTGAAAAAACGCCTTTGCACAACATCAAATGTGTGGTCAAAGAATGTCAAAGGCCACCTTGATTCGAATCAAAGGCCGCATTTGATTCACGCGCGTCAAAGGTGGAGTCAAATTTGATTCGAATCAAAGATATTTGTAAACATATCATATATTTGATCCACATCTGATGCGCGTCATAGGCAGAGTCAAAGTTATACTATATTTGACATCACCTATTTGATTTCAATTTGACGCGCGTCAAAGGTAGGGTCAAAGTTGTTAATACATTTGAACTCACTTTTGATTCGAGTCAAAGGTATATGCAAAGGCGTCACATATTTGACGTATTTTTGATGGCATCAAATGTGTTGTCATATTGTTTATATTTGACCTCATCTTTGATACGAATCAAAAAAAGAGCAAATCCAATTTTTCGTGCTGTGCGAAATACATAAATGCATTGTTTGCTGCATTAGTTAGAGGGAAAAAGAATAAGAAGCTTACTCACGATAACTAAACGAGAATAAAGAACCAAAATATCATTCCCCTTTTTGCAAAATAGTTTCAGTCGCATTTCAATTGATCGAGCCTTGTTGTATGATACAAAAGCCGATTTCGGATCGGTAAAAATAGTGCTTGATGTCAACCGGAGAAAACGATCAAATCACGCCAGAAAAACTACAGCTATTCAGTTTTAAAACTTGTATGAGATCTTTCCTTATTCTCCTCAATATTCTCTATACTTACTAAAGCTGCTAAGAGTAAATTTGTATCAGTACGAACTGTTGAAACAGGACACAAAATTTTCTCAACGCGGACACTGTTTCCTCGGCGGCCTTCATAGCTTGTTTAGCTTCATCTATCCCAAAACTTTGAAGGAATTATGGAAGCGGAATCATACACTGATCTTGATTAGTTTGATGCTCACTACAATAATTCATGTTGAAAACATTCATAATCCTTTTCAGATTCTTATAGCACTCCGCTATTTCGCATCAGAGAGTTTCCTGAAAGTAATTGCCGATACCATGAATGATGCAAAATAGTGATCTCTCTTGGTTGCTCACCTTTGATAAAATGAAAATGTTAAATCGTATTGTATTACCCTTCAAAAAGCATGAAGACAGTTCTGTCCCATCCATAACCGTGCTTCTCCATCGGCAGCGAAATCGAATGAATCGCATGGATTACGCGTAGTCCCAAGTCGTTCTCCTCCATTTCTCTTACGAACGAGCGTGAAGCGCGCGCAAGAGCCTGGTAACGGTCCCCTATTTTACCGGGCCCGGAAATTACCGGGAAAGTTTACGGGTGCTTCGAGAAACGCAATATCGAGCCCGATAAAATTTCCCGATAACAGCCGCGATAAGTTATCGGGCCTGGAAGTTACCGGAACTTTCGAGAAACGGGCTCCAGGTAAGTTAAGTACATAGTTTCAGGTTCAAAACATAAAAAAAGCTAAGAACATGTACTTTTGTTTCAGCTTCAGCTCAAAAATCAGACTTTCTTATATAAAAAAAAATGTATTAAGTGATGAGCATTAAAGCAAGAGGACAATACAAATGAAATATCTTCAAAATGGTTTTAAAAAACTGCAAGCATGGTTCCATGGACGTAATCTACGGTTCATTCAGTACATTGGAAACAATTTTACTTTAATGTACAGACGTATTATTGTGTTAAGTATATAAATGGTTTCGTATTTGTTATGCGCAGCTCATTAATGTTACATTTCCGTAAGCCGATAGTTTAGACTAAGAGGTCTACAACCACATGCTTTGTTTATCTGTGACAAGCGTAAGTTTTGCGCTGTATTTCTTCTTTGATTAATGTGCTTAACTTTTTCTATCCTTTATATTCCTTGAATGTATTTGCCATACTTGTCGTGTTTTTTTTTTGTCACCCACTAAAATGCTAATATATTAAATTTGGTTACACTCTCGCATACCACGAAAAGGATAAAGGAACCCCTTTCTAGAAAAACCTTCCTTAAAACCTTTATTGATAAAACATGTTACTTCCTTTAATGGAATAATATACATTTTTTCTTTCCACGTGCATTTCTGGGGATACATCAGATGGTAAGTGTCTTCTAAGTTCTTAACCAATTCTTCCTGTTACTGGATGAAATACATTGAACCCTAATGATCAAAGTGAGAAAATTTTGAACTGAATGGTCATAAACAATACCCTTTTCTATAGTTTAAGTTGATCCTTGGGTCATTTAATATCAAGGAATGTACTCATACACGCTTATGAACAATGATCCTCAAACATTCCTTTGAGGCGCTTTGCAGTTCATCCACGACAGCAGCGGAGTGAGTGAGTGATCCTCCAGATGACCTAACAGAAAATGAATTTTAAACGATAACCTGCTCTGAACCAATTCCATGTTACTTGAAATTAAAAACAACATCATCAACAACAACAACACAAGTGATATGCAAGGCAACGGGGATGACGGACCTTAAACTTTGCTCAGAAGCTATACCAATTTTATTTCCGCCTAATAATTAAGTTATCATCTCTAACTTTCAGTAAATGGAATGATATAACTTGATTGATTATTGTTTTAGGTTTAGACTATTCTAAATGTTTGAATGTAATATGTAGCAAATAATAGGTGAAAGTGGAAATACATTTCTACCTATTGCTGTTTCTGAGACCAAAAAACAAAACACGACTACAAAGTAAGAGACATGTACTCAAATGTAGACTCAATACTGTTAATAATTTGTATTATTTTCTTCTTTTTATCTCTTTGTGGAATTTTGGGGAAATCTCAGGATGTAAGTGTCTACGAACACTGCTTGTTTTTATTCATTGTTGTAGTTACAAAGTTTTTACAGACATCCCTAGTTTATCTAAATATCTGTACATTATCTATTTAGCCAATATCTTTGGTTTGAACTTCCCGAAACTTTCTTACCGAAATGGAATAAAGGGTTTTCTCATCTGTGCAAAGACTTCGTTTTCAGTTGTGCGCTTGCCATCTGGAAGGTCAAAAAACCCACGCGATGGCATTCGATGGCGCAAAAAGATCACAAATTAAATGGAAATGAAAATGTTATGTAAATCTCCTAAGGGCGTCCTTTTGCTGAGGATAAAATTTCCGTTTGACCAGCGCGTTCCATTTTATTTCAACCCTTTCGCTATTTATACGACATTTAAAAGTTATTTGGTAAGCAAATCCTTCACACGGGTGGCATATCGGAGGGTGCTGCCAAAAGGAGAAAGATTGTCCGAAAAATGAATGGTCGACTTAGAAGTGAAGCCACGAGGGCAACTGTGAAATTTTAAGGACTATCTTTCACCCTTAGGCATTATTCACCGATACTGATGAACAGCTGGTCGGATAGAGGTTAATTTATTTTACAACCGTCCGATTGCTTTCTGAAATGCGCTCGCTTTACTGTGGAAAAGACAAAACAGCCAGTGATGGCCACGGCGTGCCGTTGTCGCAAATAAGTGGAATTAACTAGTTTAATAGGTTTGGTTGAACATTAATTAGAACTGTCACGTTCTTTGTTTGGTTTTCTCCTTGAAAAAAAATCGTGAGACTGTTATCAAATCGGACAACTGTTATCGTTAGTTAACTGCCGCCGATTTTGCACCAGGTGTTTTGTCTAATGAGAACGCGCGGAAATTAATCGATGAGTTATAAACCACTGTAAACCGGTCAAAGCGACATAGAACAGTATAAAGCGATCCTGAGCTGTGACACCGTCGCCTCATAGTTTGTTATGTATGGTGGAATTACGTAATAGTGAGATAGTAATTACTCATTTTACATTAATTTTACTTCTCACTTACGTCATTTGGATTTTTAAATAACTTTGCAAACAGCTTAAGATAGGGAAAGGTCTAGCATTGCCAAAAACATATTGTTTACATTTGAATGAGAAAAATGTAACACCTCTAAAAGTTGATCTCCGTTTTTGTCTTTCATGTGGATTTTTTGGGATAAATCAGATCGTAAGTACCCTTCCAATTTTTACTCAACACTTTCACTAATTTTTGTTTTAAGTTTTATGTTGCAGACAGAAAGAAAAACCTACAAATTGAGCATAAACATTTTAAAAGTCACTATAACTGAAAAGCGGACTAGCTGCCCCCTCTGTAATAAGTCCGACCCACTGGGATGGTAAACCCCGTATTAGCCTCCCTCTCTGCATAATAGGTAAATAAATAAAATAAAATGAAATAAAACAAACTACATATTCCCTCTCTGCATATTAGGTAAATAAATAAAATAAAAAATAAAATATATGGGAATTTCAGTGTAAACCTCGAAGTGGCTCTTCTCTCCACTGTTTCCAGGTCGAATTGGAATTTGAAAATTTTGGTTTTTTGTGGAGGGAGGAAAACCGGAGAACCCGGAGAAAAACCCTCGGAGCACAGTGACGAGAACCAAGAACAAACTCGACCCACATATGACGATGAGACCGGGAATCGAACCCGGGCCACATATTTGGGGGGCGAGTGCTCTCACTGATGAGCATTAGATCATTGAAGTGATGAGCGTTAAAGCAAGAGAAGAATAGGAATGAAATATCTTCAAAATGGTTCATACAGCAAACGTGATTTCCCTGGGCGTAATAAGTTAATTCAGTACATTGGAAACAATTGTACTTTAATTTGCAGAAGTATTATTGTGTGAAGTATATAAATGGTTTCGTATTTGTTATGCACAGTTCAGTAATGTTACACTTCCGTTAACGCCAATAGTTTAAACTTTAAAAAGAGTTCTACAGCCACATGCTTTGTTTATCCGTGACAAGCGTAAGTTTTGCGCTGTATTTCTTCCTGCATGGTGCTCAACGTTGTCTATCCTTTATAATCTTTGAATTGATTTGCTATACATTCCATGAAGTATATTTTTGTCATCCACTCTAAAACTCTAAAAGTACTAAAATATTAAATTTGGCTACAATTTTGTAGACCACGAGAGGGAAAAAGAAACCCCTCTCTGGGAAAACCTCCCTTCAACCCTTTATTGGTTAAACATGTTACTTCTTTTGTATGAAATAATACTTTTTTTACTTTCCATGTGCATTTCTGGGGATAAATCAGCTGGTAAGTGTCTTCTCAGTTCTTAACCATGCAATTGTTACTGTTACTAGATGAACTTACATTGAACCTTAATGATCAACAAGGGAAAACCTTGAGCGGAATGGTCGTAAATAATATCTTTTTTGTAGTTTAATGTCATCTTATAGTTCATTTATTTTTGTTTAGTTTTCAATCAATCATACTTATTATCATATATTACTATTTCAATCATACTTATTATCATAAACTACCGCATGGTGTGTGAGTCAGCAAGGGTCGTTTTTCTTTTAGTACATTAGTGCTTGTGCTTATTGGAAGGGTACCAGTGCAGTGTGAGCCAGCGTGACCCAGATAAGAAC
Source organism: Pavona decussata (assembly GCF_977016875.1). NCBI lineage: Eukaryota > Metazoa > Cnidaria > Anthozoa > Scleractinia > Agariciidae > Pavona > Pavona decussata. Next base: position 82,390 of record NW_028145588.1, read on the forward strand.
AGACATTTACAAAAACAAGGGCTCGATTTTTAGAACGAAGTTTAGAGGAGGTATAAAACAAACCGTGCCCTAGACAGATTTCATTCTGTGAAACCCTACCAGTTGAACGTTATCTAATGTGCACAGCGTTAGAAAGGCATTTAGCACAGAAACGCAGCTATCGACATAAAATTACCTAGCGGAGATTTGTTGAATTAAAGTTTTGGCGTAACTATCTGTCGTGGACAAAAAAAATCAAGCATTACGGACGGACCGAGCTAAGAAACAAAGCTGTATGTCCGGAGTTAATTATTTCAGCCATCTTGACAACTTTCTTTTTTGTTAAAGGATGCACAATAAATATATTTTTTTCTACCTGGTTTTACAACTTACCTAACACTTGAATCAATCAAATAATCAGCCGAAACAGAAAAATACCAGTATCTTTTTTAGTTGGACTCTTTTTTTTAAACGCATATCAATTTCGCAGAATATTGATTTTCAATAAGTAGGTGTCATTTAGTACACTTTCATATCAAATGATTGTTATTTAAAGATATTTTTTATGTTCTCATTAACATAGGAGCTTCGCAGTACCGTTTACGCTAACCTGTCTTTACCTTTTACTCATTTTAATCGATTTCTCTTTTGTTTTGTCACGTTGAATCTGGGAACAAATAAGCATGTGAGTGTTACTTTTATTTATGCGTGATTCATTACACAGCTGAAAAACGATGTAGCATCGTTTTTGATGCGAAAACAAGCAATTTAGTTTCATTTATGTAAAGGGGGTCTCTTGCATTAAAATCATTACTTCCTGTAGAATTAGGTGAAACACCTACGAACGCCAATGTGTCAAAAAGGCCTTATATACACATAGTTTGGGCTTGTTTTCACCATACCATTTCTATTCTTAGAACATGAATACCATGAGCCATAAGTCAGCGATTCCTTAACAAAAAGCCTTAAATTAATTACAAATGGTCTTCAATTTTTTTGTTTATAAAAATCCTTCATAATTTTTACTTTTGAATTAAAAATAAGTCTGCTCAAACCATTTAAATATAACAGTCTGTTAAAACGTGTGTTAAGACCTCAACACAAGATTACGGTGCTTTGTAGTTACAGCGAAAATAATATCAGAATAAAATAAACGTAGTTCCGTACACAAGAGGAGGTGTAGTCTTTACTCACTCATTCTTCAAAAGACATTCGCATGATTAAATTAATTTTGGGTAGCATAAGGAATTGAAAATTTAGTAAAGGTGACATTTGTCGGCAATTAATTTCATTTTTAAGTTACATTTAATTGTTAAACATCTAATGATAAAAATAAGCGAAAGAAGTTTTACACTACGTTCGATGACTCCATGTCATCATTTTCAAGTGAAAAGAAAAGAATAAAACGTAAAATATACATGTAAAGGTGACGAATCAAAACGAATCGAAACGCAGTGTAAAGCTTCTTTCGCTTATTTTTATCATTAGATGTTTAACTAAATGTAATGTTATTCGAACATTTAATTGTAACGTTAGTATTGTATAATGCTCCTAACAGTTACCTTTCTTTCTTTTTATGTGGAATGTTTTGGGAAAATCAGGCCGTAAGTATTTTTAGTTCTTTATTACTTTTTCAATAAACAAATTTGTAATAATGTTCTAATAGTTATCGCTTTTGTACTTAACATTAGAAGATGTATATAAATTGCCTAAAGTTTACAGTTCACAAAAGCTATTAACTTAATAATATTCTTTATTTTGAAACAAAAGTGGTACTTAAGGGCTTCCACTGACGAGGCAAACTGTTATCGATAACTTTTTAGTTGAGTCTTGAGTAAGTAATCGATTACTTAAGTCTAGTGTCACTGTGGAAGAAGCTGAATTTTCCCAAGTCATAATATATTCTGTATGTCTCTATCTTCTAAACCCCTCAAAATCAAGATTTGGTCTTTCAGAAATAAAAATTTGAATTTACTATATAATTGATTAACGAAAGAATAATTAACAAGGGATTAATTAACTATACTGAACATAACAGTAAATGACTCAAGAGAAAAAATGGTTGCTGTAGTTGTGACTTTACATAAGTGTTGCATCTTACTTTAAACAACTGATTTCTTTTTTCCCTTTCCTTCCATGTGGATTTTGTGGAAAATCAGATGGTAAGTTTTAAACTTTGTTCATATACTTCTTTACAAAGTTGAAGCATGTATCTCATGTACAAAGGAAATTTAAATCTTAATTCAACTGGCGAGGTCTTATAACAAGGAGGATAGGAGTACGCAGATCCCTGGAGCCCTGAATTTGACTTTTTCCTGGTACTCGGAAACCAACCATTATTTTTATTTGCTGGAACCCTGATTTTTTTTTCTTGCGGACGGAGAGCCTGGATCCTTACTACCACCGTGACTAAGTGACTAGAGCTCGAGGCATATTAAAAGTTGGACCACTTTAGTACCCTCAGCACATGTTGTTTATATTTGCTAACCAAATTAACCTGCCGGACGGGGGACCTCAAAAGCGCTCATGATGTTAATAACACCAAGCCATGGGAATCTTTAATTTGATCGTTGACATGGCTTGATGTTTCCCTAGCAATAAAAATGGAGAGGACGTTTTTCAAAGTTTGGCTTCTAGTACCATTTTCTAAGAAATTTGAAGATTATTCTCGTAAATGTTTTATTTATATAAGCTTTTAGCGCATTATATGCTTTCCAATTATCATTATCGTAGTTTCCATACTCTTAAGAGGGAATGCCTACTTACATATAGCGAGGGGTGGCACATGAAAAAAAATGAAAGTCCTTCATAAATTGACTAAGGATACCCTATGGTAGTTCTAGTAACGTGGTGGTTTTGATTTCTTGGAATTCTTTTTTAAATCCGGAAAAACTGAATAAAATCTGTTCGGGCCCACGTGTCTAGAAAAGCACCCAAAATAAACATGTCACATTCCTTCTCTCAACTTCGCTCTGAGCAGTTGAACTGTTTACGAATCGTTTGAGGCCAATAATAGATCTCTGCTTTAGTTTTGAAGGTCCAGTGAAGGTACTGAAATTTAGTAAAATTGGCTCAGACGAAATTCTTAATTTAGCGCTCTTTTTCAGGAGAGAGTTTCCCTACCCGGTAAAACACCGAATCACTTGAAATTTAGAATTCTTAGTTTACGAAATGCCGTTCTAAAACCAGGTTTAAAAATCAGTTTCGGGCTATCTATCAGCGCTGAGAACTAACGCTCTCCAAATCCCGATAATTACAACGTTAATCTGTCAACAACTGTAAACAATAAGGATGTTTCTGTCAAAATCGCCGAAGATTTTTGTAATTTTTTTTCTTCTTTCTCTCAATATTACGATGGAACAAACAACAGAAAGCTCATATTTAGCTCACCTTGAATAAGAAGTATCAGTTTCTGGGCTTGATGTATCATACAAAGCCATCATAGCTCGAAGGGTTGATACAGTAGAACTCCGGTAACTCGAAATCGGATAACTCGAACTCCCCCGCTAACTCGAACCGAGTCTCAATTCCTTTGAATTTGACCCAATTTTGACTCGGTTAACTCGAACTCGGATAACTCGAAAACCCCGCTAACTGGAACTAAATTCCGTTTCCCTTGATCAAAATTTACCCCGATAACTCGAATTTCTGGTTCTTATAACTCGCCACGGATGCCCATTGAGATATCCCATTAGTTTTTCTTATCATGTGATCGAATTCTCACACTAGAACAAAGACTGGACAGCGTAAAAGGGAACATAACTTGAGTGTGTTAAATAAACTAAGTTACATTTACAGTATTACATTGTCGTAAGAATGCGTAATCGTTACGGTTCTTGCAAAATGTATTAGTTTCTCGTGAAATAAGTTTAACTTGCACTGTATTGTATACCGAAGTGCTGAAAATCCATAAACTATTAATTATCAATCCGGAAGATTGAATATTTCAATCGACCCCGATAACTCGAAACCCCGCTAACTCGAACAGTTTTTCGTTTCCCTTCAGAGTTCGAGTTACCGGGGTTCGACTGTAATTGATCTTTTTCAGTGACTAATGACTCTGCTATCGCATTCACGTCACTTGGCAAATACCAATTGAAGGGGCAAAAATCCTTTGAAGGTAACAAAACCCTGTCGGCTCAAAGAAAATATTAACAGAAATACCTAATTATAAAGTTCTCCACAGTCATCTCAGAAACCGCCGAACTTTATAATCTTCCGTTTTCGACTTTTTTTGACTATATTTGTTTCCGGTCACACAACGGCTTCCTTTACTGTCTTTACTTCGGAGTGATTGGTTTTTCTTACATAATGGCCAAAATAGAAAAAAAATCCAAACATTAGGACGTCTGGAACTCGTCCCTTTAAAGTTATTTGAACATGCAAACGTGACTGTTCACACATTAACGCGGCGTTTGAATTTCACCGTGAACAGTGATGTTCATTTAGGTTGCTTATTTCACGGCGGTAATGGCGTGTGCGTGAATTGTTTATTCACCAAAGATAATTAATACAACTTAGAACTTGAATGATGTTTTAACAAAAGGCAATCGAGCAGATACCGGTATAAGGTGACAAAAGAAAATTGTGACTTAACGAGAACTTTTTCATTTTCTCAACCAGAATAGCGTTCGTTCTTTTAGCATGTGTCGGATTTGCCAACATAAAAGATGAAAGATATACAGGCAGATAAAGAGTTCCGTGATCACTGATGATAACAGTACCTGAAAAAGGGTCGGGTGCAACAAGATCTTTAAAAAAGTTCAAATTTCTGTATCATGAATTTTCTTTGATCTGTAGCACTTTTTTTAATGTGTTTATTTTAGTTACGATGATCTATTGTGGTCTCAGTATAAAACACCGCCGTTGTTCTGATTGAAATATCGTCACGCACCTGATGGACATACAGTGATGATGCTGGAACAATCAACAAATATACAAGATCTCTATATTATAAAACACTTTTTAATTTTTTTGTATTTACGCTGCGTTTAAAGAATTTTCCGATAATTTCAATCATTCTAACGGCCATTTCGCTCGTGACCGTGTGAAATCAGCTTGTGAAATTTGCGGATGCTTCAATTATCTGAGAAAGTGATCAAGCAGAAAAAAAAAATGTTTTAGTAAACCGTTCAAATCTTCCTTTGGTGCAACTTTAGTGCAGAACCGTTAAGACAACAACAAACTTATAACATACCTCGTGAAATTCTACAGGACACAGGCCCGTAACCAGGATTCTATGTTGCGGGGTGCCAACGAGGCCAAAGAAGACCAAACTAAAAAGTATTTTTTATTGTCTGGTCCGTTTATTTAGGAAAGTAGCAATACATGAGAAATTGTAACGGCAAAGTACACGGTAGGAACTGAATATTAAATTTGTCGAATACAATTGTTTGAATTAAGTTATAAAGGACTAATTTTACGATGTAAAATGATACATCAAAATACTGGGGAACTAATCCCTCAGAATTGTCCTGAGCTCCAGCCTCCATGGGTGCTTGGTGGCAAACAGATTTACCACCTCATCAAAAACAGTTTTATCTTGATAATGAATGTGCATTAGTGCGAGGGACAACAGCCTTTCTTGGCCCATGCATGCCCTGTTATATGTATGCAGCCGCCTTAAACAACTTGCACTTCTATCGCATTCACAGCTCGTTGCAGGGATTGTGGGGCATATCTAAAGGAGCGCATATATATTTGGAAAGAGACCGTCATCGCACTCCTAAAGAGCTTTGACTGCTGTATTTGGCCTGTCGTCCTTCGGTTTTGAGGAGTATCTGAAAGAAATAAGAAACAATATGTACTGTTATCTCTCACCCATTTGTGTAATTTGTTGTTGTAAGCCTTGATTTGCGTCATCTATTCGGTTGTTCACGTTTTGCTTTGGGTTTGCAACCGAATTAAGGAAGGATTCGGTAGCGATCATTGCGTCGTGATGGTACTTAATTTGCTCATGTCTTTTTGCCTTTTCTTGAAACTTATGCCATTTTATGAAAGCGCCCTTGTCTTTCCTGCAATGCATAGGTGTCATCAAAGCACAGTGTTTACAGAATACTCCGTCTACTGAAGGGCTTTAGACCATCCACTAGTACTCACTGAGGTATCGTGACTAAAACCCTCTTCGGCACTAATGAAGAAATCGCGTTGGAATCTTGTAGTTAGTCGGTGGCACAAAATGACTTTTGATCAAGTAATACTTCTGACCAACTGGCAGCTTATTTGCGGAAGAACCAAATTTCTCAGAGGTCGTCGAAAACTTCCCGATGTCATTTATTTCTTGTTGCATCATTGGTTCTAAGTGATGCCGCGTTAGATTGTCATCAGTATTTTCAGGTACTGGAGATTGCGCGGTCTCTACAATTTTATAAATAATGCAGAATTGTTAAGAAAGTACGCATCGGCTTTTTATAGAATATGAGAGACCAACAGAAACATAAAATGTATTTTCCCTCTTTGTGTCTCGAAAACTTCTATTTTGATGGTTTGTGAGACCTGTGGATTTCCAGAAGGTGCTGCTTTAGATTAACCCTCCCCAGTCCTTCTCCGAATTGTTACTCTATGTTCCCTCACTGGCTTTTTGTTAAGTTTGTTTCGTATTGAGGAATAGCTACTAAATCTCAGAGCATAATAATGGGATCAAGACTGGTGGATATTGCGAAAATAAGTGTAATTTACCTTCTATATCTCGCTGTAAAACTGTAGTTAACCGAGATTGATCTGAAGCCGTGGTTTCAGCTGGGCTGTCGTCGCAGACTGCACTCTCATTGTCAGCGTTTGATGGCTCTTGACGGGGTACTTTACTGACCCATGTATCGAGAGACTGGCAAGGTTCAGCTGCAGCCTTCCTCTTTCTATTTTCCTGTTCTCTCTTACCCATAACTTCATCATTCATTTGGATAAGCTCGGACATCTGTGCGCTCATTGAAATGTTCTGAATGGCTCGGGCTACTAGAGTGCAGCTGGTTTTAGTTTCCCAGTGAACACATTACTGCTTTTTTCACTCTTTGGCTTTAAATATCACTGTTAAGTTTTAAACTTCAGTTTAACCGACTACACTCCTTAACTTGGATATTGAGTATCAAAATGCGAACCTTTGGGGCCTGTCAAGGGCGGGGGGGGGGGGGGGGGGGTGGGTGCGAACGCACCCCGTGCACCCCCTCTGGTTACGGGCCTGGATCATGTTTACTCTAAAGGTGAACTTTTCTTAGCACGCGCGTGATTTTTTCTTCCGCTACATTTCTGCGTAGACCATTATAGACTTGCTACAAGTCGTCTTCGTATGCACCGACCGGACCACCGGAGCCATGAGGCGAGCGCCTGACTAGACTCCCACGAAAACGGACTTTGAGAAAGTCTTACGTAGGCCATTTCTCCTGCCTATCCCATCTCAGTGGGAAATTGGCCGGTGCAGAGGTGCTAACCAATGCCGAGATCCACATGGGCTCTCTTAACATGCTGCAATACTGAGAAGGTGAGAAAAGCAGACCGTGGGATAGGCAAGTCGGAGTCCATAGCTTTATTGCAACAAACTGGTGTATAGTTTCCATTGGGCTCTTGAATTGGTAAGTACACCTTAATTTTGTCGAACAATGGGCCAATTTAGTTCGGAAACAGTGGACTCCAAACGTATCCTGATCCCATGCAGTCGCTTTTAGGGGACATCGTATTTAATCTTTATAATCTGTCTTTCGTGGCAAAGGTATATGCCGTGACCGCGTGCCCATTGAGGATGTTACTGAGACGACACCAATAACAGTGCCAGAAACTGCAAGCATTGGAACCTGATGGGATGGGGGGGGGGGGGGGGGTGTTTTACTCATAGTACAGAGGATGTGTAAAACAATTAGTAAGAGTTAAAATTTAGGTGTGAAAGGCTCGGCCGCAAAAAAAAAAAAAAAAAAAACAATAAATAAATAAATAAATAAATAAATAAAAAAAAAACCAAATAAATAAAGGAGCCCCTTTGGCTTGTCCTTTTGCACAGTTCAGATTTAGAGGATAATATAACTTCAAATAACATATTACATCAGGAGCTACATTTAGGCCTCTAGACGCACTAAATTCATACTTGGCATCTACAGACGTCAGCCCCATTAGGTCTCAGCTAAAACGCTCATCGGAAAATGTAAGCGGACGAACTTTGATGGTGGACAAGGAGTGGCTGCTGTCAGGTACATGCCAAGAAATAACACCACATGAAACAGGTGCCCTGTTTCGCGCAATGCGTTCATCAGACACGCTGCGTCGCCAGCTCTCTAGTGATAAACATTCTGATGTCGCTACAGGAACTTAAGGAGGAGTTTGCATTGACTGTGAAGCAAGCAAAGGCAAACATCTTTACATCGTCATGGAAGGCCCACGTACCGGCGCTCTATCAACCAAGATGCTGGAAGGGTCGACGTCCTAGAGCGACCTGAAGAGTTATCAGTTTTGGTTGTCGGTGAAAACCAAAGTGGTCGATTCAGTAAACGTGGTATATTCCTTCACATGTCAGCATAGCCCAAACCCTATCTAGACCTGGTCTTTTTTTTTTTTCCTTTTTTGTCTTCTGGATACGGAGAGGGGGGAGGGAATCCCCCTCCACAACTTCACAACTATAAAAGGCATGGCAATGAGACTCCGAGGAGAAATCGTACGTTCAAGCATCTCTCCTCTGGGGTCCGCAACGGGGCATGATGACGTCATATGACAACTAGATGTGATGGAAGCGGTTGACATGTGGCCGACACCAGCACTCCCTTGAGCGCGAGACGAGAAGTCCTTTGATAGAGCTTCAGTAGAATATGTGGAGAAGCTTCAGGGACAAACCACGCTGTTGCCGGTGGTCAGCATAGTCAGTAAGAGAGCAACAGACAAGATATGGTATAGATACTCAAGTCAAGTGCGTCACGAAGGACTTGGTTCTAGTTCAGAAGTCCTACTTGAGAGCAAACCGGAAGTAAAGCAGACCCTGTGTGCAACATTTGCAGGATCAGACCTTCGTGAAATAAATACTGAGGCGTGATCAGTCGACCTCATTGCCTGATGAAGACTAGCAGTAAGCAGTCGAAACGTCGCGATCTACAACTTGAGTGACTACATCGTGAAACAAACCGTAATTTAATTTATTACAATGCATTGCTGTGACAAATGATCCAGTTCAATATCAAAAATCGATGTTTGCTGAAGTAGCTAGCAACCTTAACAGCAGGTTTCTTCTTGCACCTTGCCTCGAAGAAAGTACTGGCGAATGATGAACCACAAGCCGATAACGCGGTCGCAACATACGGGGACGGCTTGATTACCAGCCACTGTTCGGGAAAATGAGCACGCCCTCAACCGCCCCACCCCCACTCAGTTAATTTACCATTAGGAAATTTGTACTTCCTTTGGCATTGACCTCTCAGCTGTAACAATTCGATGGAAAAAGCCAAACATCGACAAACTGCATTCTCTTTGTCAAGGATGCGCATATCAGCAGTGAGGAGTGATTTTTTTTCTAGCTGATAACATTGTTTTGTCTTATCCTCAAGAGAACAGTCAGGGATGAGACTGTAGTGACTTTTGCACGAAGACGAAAACCAAGGCGTTAATACTTAGTGGTTCTAACAAGAAAAGTGTTCCCCAAGGTTTCACCTCATTAAAATGCAAAGAGTGTCATATCATGTTTAGCAAGGCTTGCATTGTGGCTCCTTTTAGTGTGTATAGATGATGAAAATCATCAGTTCTGTCCACCCTTTGGTAAAGATTTCATTGTTTTTAATTTGTTTTTTCGTTTTCGGACATGTCAGGACAGACGTTTCCCGTGTGTTTTTCGCTCAATATAGTCAAACCAAACGTCACTTGAATTAAAAAACGCGTGACATTTTATTGCGTGACTTATGAAATTAACAGAGTCAAAAAATTTCGCTTCAAGTAATTATGGTTTTTGAAATCCAGTAACGACATCTCGTAACAAAAAAAGGCAAGATTTTTGCATAGCCTTATATATTAATTATGCATGCAGTCTTTGTTCAAAGGAAACAATAGGGATAACAATAGTGCGCCGTTGGGATTACTTCGCTTTGTTCCTCTTAGTTTTTATATTTTCTTTCTAAGCTATGGATTTTGGCAAAATCTTCGAATTTTAGGTAAAAAATACGGAAAATATAAACAAAATTTGACACTTTTAGCAATTTTTACGCATTTTAACTTGTCCACGTTTTAAAAATGTTCAGAGTTAAGTGACATGTTTTCGCATGGGGCGTAAAAATAACGGCAGATTAACCAGTGGTTTTTAATCGCGACTGCCGTGAACTATAAAAAAGATAAAGTCTTTCTTTACATTTCTTTTTGTTTTACGTCCTATTTTTGATGCGGTCGTTCCTAAAATGAAGCCAGAGGTTCTCGCTTGAATACACGTGCGGGCTTCATGTGTTACCGGTATCTGATATTTCTTCTTCCTCCGGCGAATCTCAAGGATGCGTAGAGTGCTACAGGAATGCTTTTTCAGTCCTGGTGAACTTCGTAAAGGTGGGCATCTTACAATATAGGCCAATATTGATCTTCCTGAGGGCATTCCTGTACCCAACTGGCGGACGACACGTTTAGATTGTGCTTCTTGTACTATTCTGTTCACCATTTGTAATTCGCAGGGATATTGGGCGACTTTAAAAGGTGATGAAAGGATTAGAACGATCGGCGAAGGTCAGTCAAATAACAGACGCAGTAGCATGGCATTGACGTAGGGAAGCAAGCATGGACGAAACAGCAAAGGACAGACACAAAAATGATAAGACGACGATTCGAAGCACAAGCAACAACTACAAAAAGTGAAGTCGGCCAAGACTCGTTAACGCTCTACAACTCACTATAACATGGTTGCATGGGGCTATGGCTAGGAGAAAGACCAAAACCGAGACCGGCCGATCAAGGGGCGAAAATGACGCATTTTCCCGTGAAGATTGCAAGGCAAGTGCAAAGCATAGGAAAAAAATTGCCTTTGCATTGTTATGTAGATTTTTAATGGCTTACAAAAAATAAAATATATTTATTTACGGGTAATTTCCAACAAATTCCTCGTAGCCTAGTGGTAAAGCAGAAGGACAGGGAATCCAACGCTAACAATAAGGCACGGTATGGCAGGTAGACCAAAAATACAAAATGCATTATAAATGTATGGGGCTGTTGCGGAAATTTTTCCCAAAATAATCGTTTCGAAATTCTAAGAAAGCAAACTCATTTCGATTTTAAAGGATCTTCAAGTCGAAAATAAGGCCCAGTTCATACGCCGAACCAAATGATTAGGTTCGGCTCATGTAAAGTTCGACGAATGAATCAGTTAGGATCGACAGATTTGTATTTGGGTCGACCCGCCGTTTTATTCGACTGCGCCAGTCGACTGTGCCAGTCAAATAGAACGGCAAAAGTTCGACTTCGATTCAGACATCGAACTTTTACATGTGCCGAACCAAATGCACACGCAGTCACAGTCTGCACAGTCTGCGCGTTCCATCGACTTGGCATGAGCCCTGAGCAAAGGACTTCATTCTGAACAAGATGGCGGGAAAAGAGGAATGTGCTTGTTCTTCTTGTTTCGAAACAACTAAAAATACTTGTCTGAGATGCGAAAGATTAAAAAAAAAAAAAAGGATTTATTCCTGATGTGCACACGCACTTCAAACCGACAGAAACTTTCCAATACAGGCTATATCAAAGGCGAAGCCTCAAGACTTCTCAGAACAAAATCTTCAAAAACAGCATTTGAAGAAAACATTACTCTATACAAACAGAGATTACGCTACAGAGGTTACCTCGATAACCTTATAAATAAAACTCTTTCAGAAGTCAATTTCCCCGAAAGAATGTCGGCACTATAAAAGAAACAAAAAACGCGCAAAAACATTTTACGTTTGTTACGGAATATTGCCCTTATGTGCCTAACCTAAAACAATTCAGATGAGTAAATGGCACTTGATAGAAAATCAGCCTCTGCTAAGAGAGATCTACAAAGACCCTTCCCTACTTTCGTACAGAAAAGGGATATCTTTGAAAGACGTACTCGTAAGAGCAAATTAGCATTGAAGGTCATATTCTTCCTATCTCGACCAATAGGAGCCGTGTTTGGCCTGTCTTCATTATTTTACCAAACAAGCTCTTTTCTTCCATGTCAGAATTCAGTTTTACCGCCATTTTGAAACCTGTTGAGTAAAAACAACAGCCGCTGACCACAAAAATCTATTTTCTCACTTTAACTTTAATTAAATTCGACTTCAGTTAGGTTCGACGTGTGAATCAACTGCCGAACTTAATTATTTGGGTCGACCTTCATAGATATTAGGTTCGACTCATGTAAAGTTCGACGTATGAACCGGGCCTAAGTGGTTTGATGGTAAGTCATTTGAGTTGAGTTGATTGTCGCTTCATCGCAATGAGCGATAATAATTTATCTTGTTGACTTCACACATCAAGATGGCTATATAATAATGACAGGATACAAACACGACCAAATATCTTATTTAGACAATATATACCTTATTGCAATTAGCGAAAAAGCCGAATGCCGAGGTAAACTACATGAAATTTCAATAGTTTCTCTTAGTTTGGTTGCAGTCATGTGCAGTTTGTTTACACGTTGATATTGCGATATACGTGATTTTGAGAGCACTAAG
>NW_028145588.1:102500-137500 GCF_977016875.1 Pavona decussata
TATAATAGATAATAAAACTCATGTATACCTTGAGCTAACGCTGCGGCCATCATCGTCAGTAACAGCAAAGTCATTTGAGTTTTGAACATCATTTTACGTCTTGTTTCACTGAGAGAGATAAATACATTAAAAATCTGAATTAGCTGTTGTCCTTTTGCCTCCTGTACATGTGAAATGACGCAAAATTGGCTTCGGCCTACCTGAGTCCGTGGGTAAGATCCTAACACTGTAACGATTCTAATAAGAAGAACTAACTGCGATGGATAGTAGTCTTTTTGCTGCGCCCTTTTATAGTCCGCACAATTTGGCTCCAGCTTGATGGTTCACTTTAATTTGCAGACTCAATTATTAATTTTGATTATATTGCACAAGATGGCTCTTTCCTTTGAGAAGTACCTTCGTGCTTCACGTGCGTTTTACTTGCTGAAAGACGAGGTTCTGTCAATTTAGACTGTGGATGAATTGATTAAGGTTGTGATCATATATGAAATATTTCTATCAGTACCGGTTCTCTGGTGCTTATGCTGCACAAAATATTGCTAACATTAAAAAAGGCTGAAATACTCAGTGCCTATAGTAGTAGTTTGTACTTAATGCGGTTCTCTTTTATGTGCTTATTCATCAATCCACAGAATCTTGAGCTCTTGTCTTACAGTTTTATACTTTGATTCGACAACGTTACTCGGAAATAGCTGTATGTAAAGTACAAAACATCATATATGTAAAATGAATTTAACTAAGAAGGCGATTTAAAGACAAAAATCTTAAATTTATTTTTGGATCCTGAAAGCTAACTTTGTTTCTTAAATTCATCTAGTTCCGTTTGCAAATGTAAATTGAGATCATGCAAGGGTGAAGTAAAAACACCAAGAGCAAACGTGGAAGCCAACGGGTTTTATCGCTCCATCTCTTGAACAACATGAAAGTCTCACACAGGTCAATTCAACCATCTTTATTCATAGAAAAGAAAAAAATAAGAAAAAAAAAATAATTAGGAAAAAAAATGAATTTCATCTAACTTGCAGTTTTGCAAGCCTTACACAGCTGTTACCTCAAACACTTAAAAGGCAGTAATTTATCGCACGCAATGATAGGTTTTAGCACAATTATATGAATTATGAGCGAGTCCTACTGGGGACAGAATTTGGTTTGTACAATATTACAGAGTTATTCCACACAGAGGTAACCCAGCCGCGCTTTGTTACTTAAGGCAGCGTTTTCTCTGTGAGCGCGAAAATTAACAGACAATATGCAAGCGACTAGTCCGACAAGTTGTTCAGTTTATTCGAAAGAGTTTTCAGTGAAAACGACCAAACTCAGAGCTATCTGTATACGAGAGCTCCGGCCCTTTCATTGTTACAAAAAAAAATTTCCCCTATAAGCTCCGCCTTCTATTTGTTATTAGTGTAGCTTATTTCAGGAAATTTAGTTCGGTTGGATTTTTTTTGTGCATGCTAATTTACGTTTAATGCAGCGAAGCAGTTAATTTCCGTCACGTCACGAAAACATCCTGTATTTTTTTCACAAAACACCCTGTAGCCTCTCTCTGATAACGATTTAAATTGACAATTTAACGGTTTGTTGCACACAGTCGCTGAAATGCGACACTGATATTATGAAATCTTTCGCGCGAAAATTTTCAGAGTCCAAGGTGCACTTCCAGGATTGGGAAGTGCGCCCTTATTGGACTACGCTAATTACCCTTCGTTTCAGCAGACGTCTCGCTGGGGAGGAAAGATTGCCTGACAAACCAAAAGAGCGTCTGCAAGGGAGGCTACGGTGTAGGTTGCTATCACGAGAATCCCCGTATTTCTTGGATCAAACACTCTGACCTCATTTCTCAATTTTCATAATATAATATTATCCTTTCAGCTTAGATAACCTAACTAACCATTAATTTATTATCCTTGGCAGGTTGCTTGCTTTCTTTTTGGATAGGGGTTGTTGATTCAGTTACATTGACATCAATGGCACACAGTTATTCCTCGAAATGCAGTGTGTATTTCCGCTTTTCTCTGTGTATTTATGATAGATTTAAGCCACTTCAATACAAAGCTAGCACTTTAAACGATGCTCTTTAATGAGGTATTGTTGAAAACGACTAAGCGGTCTTTTAAAGTAACCGTTTGTAAAGCTTATCAAAAGATCACTCCCCTTGAAAAAATCGTTTAGGCTGCTACTCAGGGTAATCAGGCAGTTTAAGACAGTGCCTGTCGATAGTAACGAGAGTAAAAACCGACGGTAATTAACCCATCTCTATTTGAACTACACTCTGTTTTGTTTATAAGAAAGATTAACCAAAATTTTAAGAACGTATTAAGAACATTCCTCAAGCTGAGAGTCGATTAAGAACATTTTTGTTTTGCCAATCTGTATACAAGATCGAGATAACAAATGTATTTTGTGTAACATTAACAATGGTGACACACAGCAGGCAATGCACTTTCATAGGTTTCCTGGTCACGTGCGCATTGATTTCTGAAATACATGTAGTGTATCCCATGTAATTTAAGAACATCTTAAGAACGTTTTCAGCCTCAAATTGCAAAATTAAAAAATTTAAGAACGTTCAGCCTCAGCTCCAAAATTAGACGTTCTTATAAAAAAGACAGAGTGTAATTAAAAACAAACCTGTAAAAGGTTTTTTTTACAGCTAAAAATCCAAACAAATCAAACTGTGTTAGCTGACACACATTTGTCTTCAGTAAAAGGCCATAAATTGATGTGAGAATGCAGAGAGCAAAACTTTTAATTATTTTCCTACAATGTTTTCTTTGGATGCCCTGAGTTGTCTAACAAATACTGTTTTACCTCTACAATATTACTTTTCCCCCACTTAGCCAAATCCATTAACCGTTAACATTTGTTTTTCAATGTTATTTCTTATATCACTTGAACAATAAATATTTGGCCCAAGGTCGAAAAACACGAACGTTACAGGCGTAGAATTTCACATGCGACGGTCGTTGTCGGATTATTTATTGAATGCGGACAGTTTTACTTTCTTGCGAAACTGATATGCCTTTGTTTGTCCGCTCCTCGCCAAAACAGTTTGGAAAACTTTGTTGACCAGTCACGCTGGCTGGACCCTGGACTCTGGTCACGTGCGCCGGTCACACCATTAAATACCTCCATCCGTCCGTCTATACTCTAATTACAAGCTACACTACACCAATCAAAGCGCAATTTTAACATTGTTCATTGCGTAATGTATTTGTATTGTATTGTATTGTATTGTATTGTATCGTATTGTATTGTCTGTTTTTTTGTTGTTGTTGTTGTTTTTTTCTTGGTGTGTGTGTGTTTGTGTCCTTTTCGCTGTTGCTGTTGACCATATTATTGTTCCATTACCAGTCTGTACCATAAGCATTGAACAAACACAGTCTAGCTTGAGATCATTTTATTAGTCATATCTATACAAGTATTTAAGTTAAAGAAAACTATAGCACTACTAAACGTTTTCACCGTGTATTGCTATATAGATTAACATGACGTTAACCGCTGCAGGTTTAGCAGGTACTACAACAAGTGTACTTCTCTCCGTATTCATTGTTTGGATCTTCTAAGCAAGCGTCGTCCAACGTTTTCACATGGAAAGGGAACGTTTCATCGCAACTATTCATGCACAGACGTGTTACAAACCCCTCATAATCTGGAGGGAGCTTGAGAGAATCTGGAAAGGGGTATGACTGTTTACAATTATTATTTCCCGGACCTGAAGTTAAAAAGAAAAAAAAAAAGAATTATCGAACAGACAGGCAATTTAAAAGAGTACAACTTTATACACTCCATTGTTATATAAATTTGGTGGTTTTCTCAGGATGGAGTACTTTTTCAATAAGCTTTGAAAAAGATTTGTTTTGAGTACTCCTTTTCGGGGGGGAAGGGGGGGGGGGGGGGGGCGTGAAAGCCAGAATTTCGGTTACTCGTTAAGTCGTAGCTGCCATGTTGGATTTATAACATTTTTAGGGAGTTGGGGGAAAAGGGGGCGTTCCCTTCCCCCTCCTTTCTCTCTCAATTTTCTTTTTCCCCACTGCCCACCACGTTGGGCGCTGAGTGACTTTCAACTCTCACCAATCTTACTCTGCTTTTAAATCTCAAAATGGCGGCTATTGCGCTGACCCAATACGCCAGCATTGCAGGCTAGAGTACTCCTCTCTAGTCTTACTAACCCTTCAGGGGGTTGCAATCGTCGAAATACTCGTTAGGATTTGTGTTAACAGTATAAGTGTTACCAAATATCATTAGCTCCTTTTACAAATTTAAAACAAAAAAATGTGATTTCATAGACTTAATATAAGGTTACTAAAAGAAGGCTCGGAAGTGTTATATTCCATAGATGGAGAAAAATATAATAAAATGATCGTTAAGTAATTTTTTCGTTGTACTTTCATAAAATGAATATCATCACAACGTCTAGTTGCAAATGTGCGCACGGAATTATTCAAATTAAAAGGGAATCAAGACTTAAGGGTCCAGAATAGGGTCCTTTCACGAGAAATATTAAAATTCAGCTTGAATGGAAGGCATAGAGGACACAAACAACATAATTGTTTATACAGTTTTCTTTGTTTTTGTCTTCAATGCCTCATTACGAAGCTGAATATCAATATGTCGAAAGAACCTATAGTTCAGCACTTTCGCGTCAAAAATGGCTAAAATGTCACCCCCGTTGAGCTGCCATACTTACAGCTGTATGTAGCTTGTACGAAAGGAGAAGCGGGGTCTGTAGGAGCCAGAAGTCTGATATTTAATCGTATGATGCGAGTGACCACCCAGATTTTGGTGCTTGGTCTGATTCAAATGTGGCATCTCTCTCAAGTCAAATACCCTTAAGTTAAAGATAAGCATTCTGTCCATTCCTGTTAGGTCATCATCTTTCAAAGTAAAGTGAACGGCTTGTTAATTTTGGGCTTACTGGATTCACTGATTTACTTAAATTTGGTCACTTTTACTTTAACTTAACATTTGATACAACTACCAAATAAATGCTTACTGTGCTTGCAAGAAGTGCAACATTTGTAGTTGGCTCCCTCTTCGCTGTTTGCATCATTCTGACAGGTGCTGTCCAAACGTCCAACGTGGAATGGGAAATTTTCATTGCAGTTATCCTTGATGCACTTACGTATGGTCTTGGTTTTGTCAGACTTCGGGATGGGTCTTGCAAAATGACAGCTGTGCTGGCGGGCCATTACGTCATGCTCTGTAGACAAGGAATATAAACAAAATACTGTTTACACTTTAGAAAATAAAAGGATGTTTATCAAGTGCATCAAGTGCATGTGACCATAGTTAATGGAGGGACTGGTTAGGAAATCAGTCTTGCCATAAAAACAGTGGTGCTGCAATTTATGTTCGAAGGGCCGCGACCCTGCACAATCCTTTGTTTTAACGTTCACAGCGCAGTTGAATATCTTAACAAAAACGTTTCGATTGGTCAGTTGCTCCAACACATTCCGAATTCTATTGTTGTTTGTGCAGGGTCAAATAAATTTATTAGGCCAAAAAGGCAAACAAAATTAAAACATATAACAAAGAAGTTTGTCAGGTTTCATAACCATTGCCTTTAATTAACTATGATGTGACACACTGACTGAATTAAATGGGATTCAGAGAATCTCACCTAGGACAGACGCAAAGAGCGACCCCCTTTAAACCGAGTAAATAAAAGATCAGACTGTTTTTTATTGTTTTGTGGTTGATACTTCATGCGATGTTATTTTTTTGCATTGCCGTCATCTTAGATCGCCATCTTGGAGTTTCTACATATTAAAATCCTCATAGCGGGGAAGAGATCCAACAATTAACTCTTAAACTATATCGAGCATCAACCTCATATATCGAAACCAGGTTATAGTGCATCGGTTGGAGGTTAGTGCTCACGCTGTCATCCTGGTCCCCATTTCTCTTTACCTGAAATAAAATACAACTCAAAGTTACCTTGCATGATGCACAGGATGGCCGCAATCACAAGGAAGAGAACCAAGATACCAGTGCGAGCTGCCATTATATTCTCGTTCAACTGAAAGGAAAGAACGAAAATTAACTTAGCAAATTTTAACATTAGCTTGTAGACGTGTGTACGAAGCAACATATTTCACAAATATTCCTATTGGTGTTTTAGCGATATACAACACAATTAAAAAAGTAACTATATATAGGCAAAAACACTGGGTAATAAGTTAAATTATTCAACGTATCGTGACGTATTCAACATAGGCGAAACTCCCCAGAATGTTCAGGAAAACGAAGCCGGCGTCTTCCAAAAAATGCATTTTTGTCGGGGTTTTTTTTTTGGCATATAACGCTTCGTTGTTTTATTTCCCCATTACAGATCATGTAATGGTACTCTAGAGAGTTGTCTCTCTTAGAATTGGTTATATTCACGCTGGCGTGCATTCTTTATTTCTAAAAAGACAAAGGATCGATTTTCCCGAGAATTTCACGTGGTTTGTGACGGACAATCAGCCTATAGAGCGGATAAGGTGTAGTAACCAAGGAGACTCGATAGAATATTTAGGTGGCCGCGTGTTGAACCAACACATGCCATGTCCTCCGTTCAACGCAATGAAAGTGAATTCAAAATGCACGGTAAAGTCACGCGATTTGGGAAAAATTATTTTGATGATTTTGGTGGTGACCACCTGGATTTTTTTACTTCTGCGCAGCTGTTAGTATGCGATTCGGCTAAAACAGAAAGCTTGGGGGGAAAAACTTATTGAGTGAAATTTTCGTTTACTATGGGAAAAAAAGCACCTTCTTTAAGAAACATGCCCACCACTGGACGTCTTTTCTTCATATAGCTAGAGAAGTTGAAAAAGAAAGCAATCTTTAAAGAAAAAGACTAAGTAAAAAAAGGAGGTTACCAACTTAGTTTTTAGGATAATTAATTTTACAAAAGCTGAAATAAAGAGGCAGCAGTCATTATTATAGTGTGTTTCTCGACATACGCACGGTCGTGCGTCCATCAGATGACGTGTGCAAATCGGATAAACTTGGGTTTCCGTTGCTTAGTTTTAGTTTTATACAAATTCATTCAAAGAAGCAAATTTTCATTGAAATCTCAGATGAAACGTTCTCGTTTAAATCATATCATTGGGTCGTGGTTTTAACCAGTCAATAAAATCCTTTTTCTTTGTACAGTGCACTACTTTGTTGTCACTGTTTTATAAAAACAAAACAAAAGAAAAACAAAATGAAACGAAACAAAATAATAATAATAAAAAGATTGATTCATGCTTTTGAACCGATTCTTAAACAGTACCGGGCGGAAATGCGAGCGCACATCGTTCAACGAATTAGCGAAAATCGCTCTTTACTTTAAAGCGGGCAGGAAGAAAGAAAGAATAAAGTCTTTTGTGTTTTAGGGCGCAAAAAGCTGCAATGGTATTTTATCGAGAGAGAAAAGTGATGCTCGTTTCATTAACTTGCATCATGCAAAAAACGGCCCGCCAGTCCCAATAAAGAGTTGTCTTCGTAGTCCACCCCTTGCTCGTTTAGTTCGGATATTAATTGCAGCGGTGGATGAAAAACAATTGAAATAAGCAGCAGTTTACTGTGCTGTAAGACACACTTAAGAATATGGGGGGAAATTCTAAAGTTTGGCTATTCAGATCAAACCTGTTGAGTAGTACAACACTTCTGTTTCTTGTGAAAATGTTTGTTATGCTGCACAAAGGGTGTTCCAGTTTTGAATCTGGGGTTGAAGACGTTTGTCGTTTTGTGATCATTAGGCTGAACGTTATTATATATATGCTCTATGTACCGCGGCGCTTCAGTAGCTGGATATCATGTTATAAACATACAGTTACCTGGGTTGACTTGTTCTTTGCGTCTACAATCAAAACGTGAGTCGAAATGCACTGCAGTGATCGTACACAAGGCAAGACTGAGCTGTTTTGCAATTATACCACTAAAATTTAAAAAAATATGAATACAACTTACAGTAAGTTAAACCATGAACAGCTGTTGGGGAAATAACAACAATTTGTGCAAAAAAAAAAAAATGAATGAATAAAAGCACAACATTTAGCTGTCTTAAAATCTTAAAAGAACTTACGAAGCCGATATGTTGATCTAACTTAGTCGGCTCATTGTATCGTCTTCATTTTATAAAATTTTGACGGTGAACTCTCATTTTTGCTATGTTGATATATTGTAATTAAATTCCAATTGGAAAAAATTCTTTACAACAATCTACTCTGCATGGTGGCCATCTTGACAAAGCATGCAACAAACATGGGGCTTTTTGTTTGCCTCCTACGATCATTTGGATTTTATGGTGCATGCGACAGTCAGAAAAGTTAATTAATTTTTTTTTGGTGCATAATAGGAAATAGCTCTAAATTTTCTCTATTAGAAATTAGTACTAAGCAAAGTCATTACGAAGATTGTTTAAGCTAAAAAAGAAATTAATAACTACTATCTATCGTATTCCGATCAGACGAAAAAGAGAAATTAGTCAATGCGAAAGATCGTCCGTTTCTTGTTAAACGTTAAAATACTTAAACATCAATCCTGTTCATTTTGTATTCAATTTTACTTCGCGCCAAAGACGCACCTTTTAACGTGTGCGAGGTCTAAGTTCAAGCTTTTGTCGTACTGGTTTGAAAAATGACACACGACAAGTTCTTGTCCAACCGAAGAAGTTTGAAAGTTAGGAATTTGAAATTATAATGTTATGTTTTTCCTCTTCTTTGTGAGCTATTGACAAAAATGGTTTAAGGATTGGTTCGAGTTTAAATATAGATAAATAATATAGAGGCTGGAAGCTAATTGTAATGTTCTCTGGCGTCAATAAGAAGCTGAGTAGACGCGCCACAAAAAGCTAAACAGACGGCCGGCTAAGAGGTGCTTCGGCACCTGCATTTAGTAACAACTCTAACTACGGAGGATTAGGTCACGCAACCACGCAACATTCAACTTTCGAAAAGTAGTTTTAATTTCTTTTTGCAAAACTTCACAAAAGTCACTTTAAAGTGCTATAGTGGCATCTGTAAAAATTCGAAGCAATATTTGTTGATTTTATCACCTCGAGGACTAAACAGATGCTGGCGTTTGCGTGCTTGTATGTCTGGTTCTTAGCTCGTAAAAAACAAAGACAGTTTTGAATTTCTTATACTGGCTATTAATATGACAATTTAAAATGAAGATTTATGGTTTATACGTAGTTTGCAAGATCAATTTCTTTTATATTTTTATTGCTAAAAACGCATCAACAGACTGAAAAATTATATATTATGTACAGAAGAAAAGATGTATCCAAAGTGTAGTATAATAATTATTATTCGGAAGCACTAGTTATATCAATACACACGACCAACAAAATTACTAAAATATGTAGCAAAATTAGCAGATTTTTGCCGGCGTCCATTACATATTGCCCAACTTTTAGTACACGAAATTATATTACAAGAACATAGATTTTTGCTTTTGCGCTCTTTCACTACTGATACTTGGGGAGCAAGGGTGGGGCAGCGGTGAGCACTCGCCCTCCCTCGTCCTTGCTCCGATGGTTTTTTCTCCTGGTACTCCAGTTTCCTCCCCGGGGTTTCCTCCCTCCATAAAAACCAACATTCTCAAATTCCGTTTCAACCTGAAAACGGTAGATGAAAGAGTCACTCTATAGAAACCATTGAAATACCCATTTATTTTTATTCTCGGTCATTGTATATATGAGAATCTAAGAAACATTAAATTAGAGTTTTTCAAACGTTTTCCAGCACAATTTTAGAAAGTTGTGCTAGTTAGGTAACTGAGTGCTGCTGCTGAAGACATATTACAAGAAAAGAAAATGTTGGATTTCCCTAATCATCTGCTATGCAAGACAACAATGAAAATAACAATAAGGTATAAGGAGCATCTCACTAAGTCTCAGACGAAAAAAACGAACCGTTGTGTTCACAACAGTACAAACTGGAGCAGCAACTTAGGAGGTTTTTTTTCCTATTTTCTTTGTTTTTACAACGAGGAGTAGCTTTTTTCTTTAGCCTATGCGTTCTTTGCATAATTTCAAAGGACAGGAAGCCGTTAAAGTAATACTCAGTCGACGACTTAGATAGTGGAATGTAGTCGGATAAAGGATGGAAAAAATAGCTTTAAAGCAATTGATCGTTGTTTTCCCAACGCGAAGAAAAATAACATGTAAATAACATCATAAAACATCACTCGAGGTGCAGACTTTCTAGGGAGTGTTCTCAACAACGTTTATGTGAATTTACTTTGTATTCTATATTTGTACTGAAGTATTTCCAATCTACCGGATTTCTCGTATTTATAATTAATGGCGTTCGCGAAAGTTTTGTGAAAAAAAGGTGTAAACCATTTTATTTCCCATTCGTGTGGGACATTCTCTATTTGCCAAACTGTTGTGTTCTCCGTTATATAACTCTCTCTTTTTTTTAGGTTGACTCAAAAGAATACAGTATACAGTAACATAGAGTGGAATTGAAGGAAACGTTTCGGTTGAGCCAGTCTTGCGAAATCTATTGGCATTTCCCCACGCATACTTTAATTTATAGTTTTAATTTCCAATCCAGTTAATAAAATCGAAATCAAATTCAAGAAGCCCTGTTCCCGCCTATTTAACTCAGTAAAGCTGTAACATACAACTCACGGACAGTTATTGTTGCCATTAGCAACATTTACGTGAATAATAAATTTAACTAATTATGTACAAAAATAGATAGCTACACAGATGAGTAAATGTATTAGATTTTTATCCTTGCCTGGAAAATTTTCAGCCTTGAACTGGCGTTAATTTTCGAGAATTTACAGGATAAAAATCCTCCATTCCTCCATTCCATTATTATTCTATCCTACCCTCTCTGACCAATCACGAGAGTCATAAATTTAATTAACCATCAACCAATCAAAATTCGGAACAAATAGACTGTAAATGGCGGTAAGTGCGGACCTAAAAAGGCATACAAAGGAAAAAAACAATTATTGTTACTTTTTTAATATTAGCTTAGAAACTGATACGCGTTATGTTAGTTCATCAAACGGGGTAGTGATAAAAATCCGAAGGAAAAACGAGATTACTTCCGGCAGTCAAATGGATTTGAAAGCGTTGCAAGTTGTAAACCGGCGGTGTTTTGATTCGCTCATAAGTTGATGTGCTTTATTTTCTGCCTGGTGAAAACTGAACAAACAAAAAACAGTAGATTGTTTTGTCGGCAATCAAACAAAAAAAAAAGTCATTTTTAATAAATCGGAAATTGGCACTATTTTGTTTTCCGTTTCTTTCTTTTAGTTCCGTCGAATCGATGGGTTATTTTTATTGTATCTTTGCAATAAAGGAATTCTGTTCCCCATTAAGATGTTCTAAAAAAATAATAATTTGTACTCTTGTTACCTTATTTATTTAGCAGCGATGAAGCTGGTGGATTTAAATTTTTAATTAACTTTCAAATTTTATAGAACTTGATTCATTTTAACTCGACCTTAATCTGACCAGTCAAAAAAACGTAAATTTAAACGTAATTTGCTTATCCACGGGGCATCAAAGAGCTCTCCTCCGAGAAACTCGATTCAAAGGTGTCCGTGCCTTCTGAGTTAGTTAGTTAACAGTAAATTACTTAGTAAACAGAAGTTTCCTGTGTTTCAGATTATAATGTTGCAAAACGTTGTTCTAGCCGTATATAGTCTTTTGAGTAACCTGACTCAAATGAATGCAGCGGAGTAGCACTGATAATTAATGTCTGATTCTGTAGCATAAATCCAAAATTGATAACAGCACGTAAAAGTTGTAACCCCTTTTCATTATTCTGCAGAAATTAAGTTGTCTGTGGGCTAGAAAGTAAAACCATTCCGAAACGAAAGCTATACAATACAATGCAATACGAAATTTTATGAACATTCCCCAAAGGAATCTTGTATTGTCATGTGTTACTTTTCTGATAATCTACAAGTTGTTTTTATCTTTCAGTTACTGTCCATGTATGAAATCCCAATAAATGTACCAGCACATTTTCCTGCGATACTCCTCAATTTCTTTTCAATATTGTAAAACGTTATAACACTCGAATTTGTCGAAGGAGTTATAAAGTGACGACCATTAAAACGAAAAGCAGTTTTTTTTTCTTAACACGACATTTATCAATGTGATAATTTCTTTTGTACATAAACAGATGTGGCTGTTTAACGTTTACTTTCTTACATCCTGGCAATCGCATGATGTATTTGCGTAGCAGACAAAAGAGAGACACAGAAACAAAGGTAGAAAATGTTTATTCCTTAAAAGGTGGATGTCAAAAGTTTAACAACACCTTTTAAAAGAGAACCACACAGCTGCAGATGTTAAATTAACCAAGATACTACGATATCTTTTCAAACAATATCTTGATTATACTTTTGTTTCCAACGAAGCGAAATAGGTTCTTGATTAAACTCCTATGAACGCAGCGGTTTCTTTTTAACATCTAAAATGAATTCCACAAATTCATCGCAATTCGAGCTGAGGTATCTCACCAGAATCTTCCTGCGAATGAATATCGCATCGGGAATTTTCCTCTTCTTAATGAGTGCTGTAACCGCCGTTGGAAATGGTCTTTTACTGCTTGCGATCTGGAAGGACCCTTTTAAAACTTTTCGAACGCCAACCTCGTTTTTTGTTGTCGGCTTAGCCGCAGCAGATTTTCTCACTGGACTCGCCGTGTGTCCGATGCACGCATTGCAGGATGTCTCTCTCTACCTCGTTGTGAAAAACAAAGATGTGTCTATGATTCCGTTGTTTCAAAAGGCTGGAGAAGCTTCTCATCACATCTCAGTGGTTACGATGAACAGCTCGTACATTATTCTGTTGCTTTTTACTTGTT
The DNA here is from genome assembly GCF_977016875.1 of Pavona decussata. Lineage (NCBI taxonomy): Eukaryota > Metazoa > Cnidaria > Anthozoa > Scleractinia > Agariciidae > Pavona > Pavona decussata. The sequence continues at coordinate 115,319 of NW_028145588.1, forward strand.
GCCAGTTCACAGCCATTCGTTTTCCGCACAAGCACAGAGTTTTTGTAACAAGGAGGAGAGTTGTATTGAGTGTGGCCTTAACTTGGAGTTACTTTACAGTGTTCGCTATAATTTCGGCGACGGGAGTTGCGCAAACTGTGGTCTTGAAAATCGACTTGTACTTTCACACAACTGGCTCGATGCTACTTTTGATGATGGCATATCTTTGTCTGTACAGGGCATTCAAAAAACAGAAGAGACGAATGCATTCGATGAAGGCAAATAGTTTGGGAGGGCAGTTTCGCCGTCGAAGAAAAAACCAAAGAGAAAAGCAATTTACGTTTGTGAACCTTTCACTTCTAACATTTGTTATTGTTTGCACCCTACCCACAACTGTCATTTACTACTTGCATTTTTATTGGAAAGATAAAACCAAACTACAGTATGTTAAGTTCGATATTGCAACTTTATTATCCAGTAATGTGCTATTTGTCAAGTTTGCTGTTGATCCTCTTGTATACGCTTGGAGACTTGCCCAGTACAGAAGAGCATTGAAGTCTCTGCTTTTCTGCCGACGAAAAAGGGTTCATGACGAAGAGCTGTTTTCTCAGACGCAGATGAAACAGGTAGCCAGAGAGTGAGGCGGGGAATTTGAAAATGAGACGTTTCGTTTTGAATAACTCTCCCTGAACGTTAGCCGGGTCTTTTTCACTGAGGACCCGCATTCCATTATTAACACCGGACATGCACAGTTGCAAAACAGCAAAAACATAAGCCAAAGAAAGAAAAACGACAAAAAAAAAACAAACAAACAAATAAACAAACAAAAACACACACACAAAAAAGGAAGAAACATCAACAACAATAACGACAACAAAACAGCAGAAATCCTTATTGGCGTTTTTCCTATTAGCTGGGATTTTAAATCGTCTGGGTTTTATGGATTTGAGATTGAACGAATACATTTAATTTGCCTTGCGACTGTACTCTGATAACGCACAGATGACGTCAAGAGTTGGTAAGAACAATGAAGTTTACCCTACTGGCTGCAGACGAGTAGCGTAATTGATGTTCTTACCGCGTTTTGATGTTCTCTGTACGTCATCACGGTACAAACGCATGGCAAAATGAAATATTAGTGAACATCAAGTTCACAGAGCCAAATCAAAGCAAATTTCTATAGACCACGGCACGTATGAAATTGTGATTCTCTAAATAAGAGTGTAATCTGCAACACTTTTACAAACAATATTTTCAAAACTAACCCTTATTCCAGTAGAAATTTTTTACCCCAAAATATTACGGCATGACAATGTCTTCAATGTGATTTGTGATCGATTACCCGCCATTTCCGAATTTCTATCGTGGAGATATTCGGACAAATATTTCTTCGTTTTTCATTTCACTGCAATGTTCCATCTTTTAAAACCTGTTTGAGTTCACTTGTAGTTTTCGTTGTCGGATTTTCCATCGGACAGTTTTAATTTCCTGCGAAAATTTCGCCTGTGTTTGTTCGCTGTTCGATCACAAAAACAGTTTGCAAAAACTTTGTGGACCAGACACTGGACTCAGATGATCACGTACGCTGATCACAACACCATTCGTGCGTCAGTTCTCCAATCGCAAACTCCTCTAGACCGATGAAAACTCGAATTTTAACTATTCATTATATAAACACTATTACCAAAATCGTTAGTGTAAAATACCCGGACTTTGGCCATCCATGAAGCGTCCATAAAAGTACAATAGATTGACAGAGCGCGCGATGAAAAGTTTCGCGAGGCCCAGATATTGAATGCACACCTAAAGCTGGTATTAACAAATTAGAAACATGGCACACTCACGTACGCAAATGACCAGAATGGAACATGTGAACAGCTGATGTGATGTTGACTTCACCCTGTAGTTGATGGAATGAATGTAGCCCAATTCACTTACAAATTGTCGAGTTCGGTAATTTTTGGATTACAATGTAGGTGTAGGGCACAAGCTGTCACGCATATATAATAGCTTAGAATCCCATATCGATCCAGAGAAGGCATGCTTCACGAAAGAAATTAAGTAAGTAAGTTATTTTCTGAGAGTACTAGGCACATGACGGTTATAAGAGGCAAAGTGGTTAGCATCCTTTACTCTTCAGTTGAATATGTAGGTCGCTAAAAGTTCCCCGAAATTTTGAGCTGCTTTGCCGGTTCAAACATGACCCCACTAGTCGTATTTCTTACTCGTAACACTATTTTTTGTCCCTCTAAAACCGAAATTTTAAATAAAAAATTAATAAATAAAACAAAGAAAAAGCATCAAACGTATAAAACAGAAATAAACCAAATTAATACAAAACGACATCACAAAAGATTTTCCTTTAATTGTCCTGTCATTTGAGGTAGGAAAATTCAAGTTTTATCATAATTAAATTACTATATACCAAGCAATCGATTCTTTCCATATCGGTATTTCCCGGAGACTATTGTATTGGGTTATATTCCCCCGGAATTTTTGAGCCCTATTTGTAAGGTAAGATGCAAAGAATGGTATCATCATTTCGGCTGATTATTTATTAGATGGAATAAAACAAAGTTCCTGGAAAATGAAGAGTTAAAGCCAACTCAATCGCTACAGTATAGTCTCCTGCGCAGCCGATCTTAGTGTCGTTGTGGCGGCCATCGCTACAGAGCACAAATTTATTTTGCTAGTGTCCGAGCTATTGTAGCAACAATATGTGGAAACTTTTTGTACTCAACTCACACGATAGACGATTCTGCGATTGGTAGAACGTTAGCACTGTTTTGGCGAGGGAAGTTATAGGCATTTCAGTCAAAATAAATATTTCTGCGTTGATCATTCACTTATTGATTCTTTCTTCCGCAGTTCAAATGAATGAATTTTCACATATTCACTTTCAAAGCCAACTCTATCATTATAAGTAAAATTAGAGCTGTAACCAGGATAAGACATATTGGATTAAAAAGCGTCCTCTGGTTAAAAAGATTAAAAACATAAGCTTTCGGCTATCAGTCTGTAGCCTTTAAGGAATGATAAATGTGGCGCGTAAACGGAAATATATACGAAAAGGGTGCTACAATTTGAGAATAAAAAAAGAAGTGTGAAAAAAGCTAAAAGATAAAAATGGAAATGAGGACAAATTACAATGAAAAGGAGTATTGCCTAGGCAACGGTTTTGAGTTGTTGTCCGCGTCGACAATTTTTGCTGTGTCCCAGGATTCGAGTGTTTTAAGAACGCGGTAATCGCCTTTGTCTATGACACAATCATTATAGAAAGCAAGTATATTTTGCTAGTGTGCAAGCTATTGTAGCAATAATATGCGAGGAAGCGTTTTCTACTCTACTGACACGATGGACGATTCTGCGATTGGTAAGATTAGCACTGTTTTGACGAGGGAAGCAAGCACTTGATCAAAGTATATCTAACTTGAATAATTTATAAGCATTTCGCTTATAAAACACTTACGTTTCTTTTGGTTTAGTGTCTTTTCTTTTGACTCACTCGTGTACTGAACCTCTTAAAGGGACACAGTCACCTGGTGCACATGCGCATTAGATACCATTTCTTAGCTGATTTGCATATCACACTTCCTCCGCAAGTCTCGCACTGAGAAGCGCATCCTTTGAAAAATCTAGACAAACCTTGTCGAGTTAAAGTGTTTGCCAGTCAAAATTATTATAGTGATTATAGACCTACTGTCATATTAGAACACTCATTTTCTTGATACCATGGAAAATTTACTGATGGACTCGTCCAGGGAAAGCCAAACGTCAACGAATACCTGCGAAGTCGAAGAATCATTCAATTGTTTATTTCGGTATCCGGTCGTGTGAAAAATTATCTTAGCTGTTTCTACGTTTCACAGTGTTTGCATAAGAAGCAAATTGAGTTCAAATATTGGAGAATATGTCAATTTTAAAACGTAGCGAATCGCCTGAACTGCAGTGTAGCGAAACGACTTTGCAGCGAGACTACCGGTAAGCTTTATTTCTGCTTTCAATCATATATTTTGCGTTTATAATTTCGTTTCTACAACTTCTCCGTTATCTAAATTTAGGAACCAAACCCATGTCATTACAAGAACGGTTTCTCGACCCGTAGAAAACAAGGCTAAAGTTTTCCTTGTCGAGGAGATAATCGACTGTGTACCGAAGCTTGTCCTCGTCTGAGCTCCAAACCAAGCAGCTATGACGCGAAGTTCGAATCGTTTACGAAGATTCCCTCCGTACGAACCTTCCGCCAGGTTGAGAAAATGCGATTTTCCAAATATATATAATGGAGATTTGTTCTCCAATGTTTTTGGTTGATTTCTCTGGTTATATTGGTCAACGCAGGCGATTTCTTCCGCCCGGCGCCTTCACGTTTCCCACCTCTTCTTTTCATGTTCCGTTGGAGACGCGATCCATACTGTTTTTAACCAAATATGATAAAATAATACCATAGGATGAGCAAAAGCATACTCATAAACAGGTTTCCAGTAAAAGATTGAAAATCCAATAAAACACTGGGAAGATTGAAGCGGATTTCTAGATGTATTCGACGCGTACTTTTGATTTCGGGTTGAGGTGGACGTTTTTCAAAATTGACAAAACTAGCGTCCAGGTCAGCGCGGTCACAAAGGTGACTGTGTCCCTTTAATGGTTCTCCAACTAGCAGTTGCCCCTTTTATTTTCTCTGCACCTGTAGTTTGCATATGTGATAGTTGATACTCATCTTATCTTCTAACCTTAATTCTAACTATTTAAGTGAAAATCCATTTTGAGAGTGACATTTATCACTGATGTAAATAATAGTTTTCATTGTCCCTTGTTCAGTGTTCCTTCAATGGAAATTGCAACTAGTTAAATTTAAAGCTACGTGGATTTACTTTTAACAACTTTATCTTTATCTAATCATTTTTTAGATAAATTAAATTTATAAGGCAGCGTCGTTTGCAGTCTTTCGACCCACCGTCAAAGAAAAAATTAAGTAGCACTGCAACGGAGAGTTTTCTGTATTTTGACCAAAGCTACTCAAACATCTAATAAAGAACCTTTTCTCTATAACATGAAATTGCTCCTACAGCATATATAATTACCTCTGAAAAATAAATGGTTATACCCCCCCCCCCCCCAAATTTTCTTTTTTGATACCAAGAGCACTTGCTAAGTATTGATTTCTCCGCATACTTTTAAACTGGGCAAAAATATCCCTGTATTAGTAGGCACCATCCATAGGAAACCCCAGTTTCTCAAGATGCGCAGAACGTATGCGTAGTAACAAAAGTAGGCACCGTCGTTAAGCAGGCGAATAGATAGAAATACATTGTATAGTTAGATAATCAGGAAGGCGTAACTGTCCAGTCGAGCATTGTTCATATCAGTCTAGTCGAAATGTTTTGGAGACTAAGTTGTATCGCTGGCAACGCCTTATTTTCAATGAGAGCGAATAAATAATTTTTCATTTCTTTTATGAAATATGGTAGATCCCCGCTATCTCGAACTCATAAAGGGAAGAAAAAAAAAGATCCAATTAGCGAGGATTGTGTTAAATTTCAATTATCTCAATGTTAATAATTATTAAACTATGGGGGTTTTATCATTTACTTTGTTGGAAAATATGTTTGTTTTATAAGGGCCTTTTGAAAACAATGTTTACTTAGGAAATTTTTGACAAAATTTTAAGGTACTGAAAACCAATCGCTAAGATCTAGAACGCAACCATACAATCATATTATCAATAGAATAGAGATCAAAAATCTCGACACGTCAATCAGCTATGGTCTGCCATTGTGAGCTTTACTGTCCGACGTTTTTAAATAGTATTCGAGTTATCGAGGTAAATTTGAGCCAATGGAAAGTAAGTAGGGTCAAACCGAAGTAAAATCGATTTTGCTCGAGTGGGTGGGGTTTTAGCGTAACAATAGAGAAAGTTAGAATCGCGTTTACGACATAGTTAACAAATGGCAATGGTTATGAAGCTTGACAAACTTCTTTGTTATATGTTATAATTTTGTTTACATTTTTGGCCTTGACCGTGCACAGACCACAACAGATTTTAGATTTTGAAATGCGATGGAGCAGACTGACAAATAGAAACGTTCCTGTTAAGATATTCAACTGTAGTGTGAACATTAAAAACAAAGGAACGTGCACGGTCGCGACCCGTTCAACATAAATTGCAGCACTATTGTTTTCATGGCAAGGTTTTATAACTAGTCACTCAATGAACTATGTTTACGGGAAACGGAAAGCGGGAGATTCACGTTTATGTTTTCTTGAAAATAAAAAATAAATTAATTAATTAAATTAAAAAAGGACACAGATGAGAAGAGTGCAAAATAATTTCGACCATTCTGACCTTTGATGCTAACGCAAAACTACTAAATGTTACCGAGTAAACTGAAGAAAGCGAGCGGCAGATATAAACATGGTCACGTGGTCATTTCTCTCGTTTGTACATGTAGTAAACATAATTCTAAATATTTCTAATTAATAAAAAATATAACTGAACCATGAGAGCCTGACTGCGAAATATTCCTTGAATTGTCATGCGCCAGAGTTCTATCCACAGACTCAAAGCGAGTTGGGACCTAACCTTGCACAGTGCAATAACCTATACAATATTAAAAACTGGATCAATGTATAATGCAATTCCAGGGATTTAATTGGCTTAGCGGCCATTGAATATGAGCCATTATACCTTACCCGAGAACATCAAATTGTCTTCTGGTTTCTCTTGCAAAGCGAAATCAGCAAGATCTGACAATATTTCTTGATTGTTTTTAATAAAACAATTATTCCACTCGCGGTTGTTGGATATGAGATGATTACGTGCCTCGTTGGCTATCTATCATCTCATATCCAACGCGCCCTTTTAGAATAATTGTAAAGTGCAAGGCAAGTAATATACGAACAATGTCCTTTACTTGAATGGCCAGATTTTGTGTGTGTGTAAAATTTAATTTTAATTTTAATTTATTTTGTCAAACTATAAGTAATATCGTAGCAAAGCATTGATCAACACGTCATTTCGGTTAGACAATAGCCGGCTTATGTCTTAATTTAATTTCGACTAGCTGTCGTCTTTTAGAATACCAAATTATTTTTAACCTTTCTGTATCATTGCTGCACAGTATAAACTGGCTGAACACCATAATTGCTTTCTTATAAAATGCTAAATCTCCCTGTCTTTAAGGTATTTCAAAACCGGTGAATTTTTAACTAGTCTCAACTCCAAAAACTAGTTGGCTCCTCACGCAAAGTCAAATAAACAATGAAAACTCATAACAAATTACACAGTCGTATTAAGGTTGATGTTTTATTTCGTTTACCCCTAATCGACTCCCCTCTTACCCAAAGCAATTTTAAACTGATTTAGATCTAGATCATCTAGCCTTTACAGGCTAGGGACCTGCTATTGGTAAACATTGCATAGAATATAGTGGTTTGGGAATGACTGTTTTAACCAGAAGTATAAACGGGTCTTATGTCATGAGCATCCACTACAATTAAAGTTGCTGATAGGAATCGTCTTTGCTCTCTAACAGATGCCCTAATTATGCTATGAGAGTAGAGTTTATTAGGTTTTTTAGCGTTTTTTACTACGATTTTGCCAGAAATTTTAAATTTTTATGCGATTGAAACGCAAGCCATGAATTTTTCATAAAAAAACGTTCAAACTTACCAAGTAAATGCAAGTGCGTTTCCACTTCCCGTCGGAGTCACTAAAATCGGTAAACTGACCCGATTTGATCGTCGCTGTCTGTTGTACTTATCCAAGTCTTATACGTGCGTTAATACAATGGAAACAATATTCAACTGAAAGACAAAATGTGGCAGTAAGAGACGGAGAAATTGATTTAACAATCGTGTTACCTAGGAGAGTTGTTTTTGGTCCATGTTGCTGCGAGATGACTTTTGAGCGTAAAGAATTTATTTTCTTTTTGAAACCATTAACGTCTTCATTAAACGAACTTGAAAAAAGCAGTGACTGTCAAACTACATCCCCATCAAATTAAATTTCATGCATTAAGTACACGATTTATATTATTCATGATAACACATTTACGCTGAATGCGTAGTACTTTTACGTCGTGCTTGGTTCCTTAGATAGAACACGCAATCGAAGATTAACCCAGTTCTCAATGTATCAAGTAATAATTATGGTACTATACAAGAGACTGTATGCTAGTTATTCCTGAGAAGACACTTTAAGGCGTTTCTGTTAATATTTTGACACTTCACGGGGGATCGAGAATTAATAAAATAGAAGAGTGAAAACGATTGGTGCTTGTGTCTCAAAGACGAGAAAAAATAAAAGGAAAATGGTGAAAATAAACTGTTTCCAATCCAGGTTAGCTTATGATTGTTATGCTTCTCGCTGATTCCAAATTAAAATTACTATTAGTTCTTTAAACATAATACCAAATTATAGTGGATAATCCTTTTAGACATAATATGCTGCTCTTTGTGATGAATTAATGGATTATGTGATTGCTTACCGCAGTTACACGCTACAGTGTTAAGCAGTACCAGCGCCCGTTTGAACTGGGTTTTACGGATTTAAAGTGCCTATTAAGTTTTTTTTTTCATTTTTGAATTTTATTCTGTCTTAATTACGAAATTATAAAAGATATGCGCTGGAAATTTTTCTTTTAAACAATTTTTATTTGCCTTACATGACACAATACTTACAATACTTACATAAAGTGTGTATTTATTATTATTTACAATATTTACATAAAGTTTGAATACTAAGCACTACTTACAATAATTACAATACTAACAATCCTTACTATACTTACAATACTAACAGTACTTAAAATATCTACACTACTTAGAAAACTAACATAATACAATAGTACAAGATAAAAATACGAAATATAAATACAAACACATAATACAAAATCAAGCTAAAAACAAGGAACTACTGAATAACTTACAAAAGTAAAGACAAACAATAGGGGCGAGAAAATATTAAGACCAGAAGCAAAAAGATTATTAGACTGAGATAAGTTACAGAAACGTCCTAGCTTTCAATTGCCTTTTTAAGTCAGTTACGAAAAAAGAAAGGGCAGCTTTTACATCTTTGATTTTACAAGTATATAGGAACTTTTTAGAAAAAAAAATGGACAAGAAGATCTAGTTGACGACGAGGGTTTGGTTGACTATTAAATAAAGAATTGTCGTACTTTTGAAAGCTAAATTGGTCATTGGGTAATTTTAATTCTATCGCGTTTGTAACATTAAGCCACGCTAGAGCTTCTTGGTAAAAGAAAAAAGAGAATAGCTAGAAAAGAATAATGGGCTTTTTTTTAGCCGTACAAAGTAGCCCAAAGTTAAAAAAATAGTGTCCCGAAGACTGGGAATCAGTTGAGAGTTTGGTGACGTAGGAAATGCCACAGAGCTTGTTTACGACACATTTCGCCTTGTCGATTCATTATTTATCGCTAAAATTTTCGTTTTCAACGTTTCTCCCGCACAGTGTCCCCCGGACAATGATGAAGAAATGCCCTTTACCGAATCATTCTTCAACAGATGACTGAAAGAGTCAAGTGACTCAGGCAAAATGGAAGTTGTTGCAATCGTTCGATCCTAGCGGATTATAGGTTTGAACAGCTCAGGAATAAGACGAGGACGAAGATCAATATGGCTGGACTCGTACCGTTCTGCGCGCTCGATTCGAAGGCAACCGTTACAGTAAATGATTGGTTAGTATTTTGTGGATATATTTTTCCGAAATGTAAAGGCGAAGAATTTCGTAGTTGTTTGGATCGAACAGACTCTGTAACTATTAGAGCTATTACAGTGACACTTGGAGTATAATTAAATAGTACACCCAGAGATGTTTTCTTTCTCCTGTAGTCAATAAGTCGATGAGACGGTTGGGTTTATCACGCAGTTGACGTTGTTAAGCTAAAGTCTTGTTTCCATTCTTGGATGAAGAGTTCTCCTAACCCTATCTAAACTGGGCCTTTTCTTCCTTTTCTTCGTCTTCTGGGGCTGGGGGAGAGGGGTCGAACAGACTCTGCCACTATTAGAGCTATGAAAATGACACTTGGAGTATAAATAGTACACCCAGAGATGTTTTCTTTGAGGTCTACAACAATTAGTGAAGACGTCGTATTACGGGGCAACAAGGTCCTTTCGAAATATTAAAATTCAGCTTGAATGCGAGGCCTAGTATAGAGGTCATAAACAACAGAAATGAATAAACGTGATTATTCAGTTTCCTTTGTTTATGTCCTCTAAGCCTGATTGTAAAGTTGAATTTTAATATATAGAAAAAAGCCTTTTAAATTTAATCAAACGGATCCAATATATGCCAATTAAAAAGTATGATGGAGGAACTTTGTGTGGTATATGTGTGTGTCGGAAACCTATAAAATATGTCTATGATTAACGAAGAAAAAAACAAAGCGGATCAATTACAATTAAATGAACAGTTTATTTTCTATTATTTATTGTATTCTTTTATTTAAACGGTAGTTTGTTCATGCATATGATTTGCCTCTGTGCTTTAAATTTCAACGTTCCTGTAGTAATAGCATAATTTACTTAACACGAATTTATCTTCAGAGTGGTTTTCAATACTTCGATATCACCCGGGGAAAATACTACTACCAGTCGCTTTCTTGTGCACGTATTTTCTTTCAAAATCTGATTGGTTTATAGTGCTGTGTCAGATGAGTGTGATCACTTCAACTTTAGTTTAGTTAGTTTTCATTGAAAACCTTTTTTTTTTAATCGCTTAAAAGTTGTTTTCCCGAGCGAGTAATTGCTGGTTTATACAATGTGGAGTATGAGATCTTTCCTTTTCGCGGACTTTAGACTCGATTAAAAACCACTCTTTTTAAGAAAAAAGTCAACGGAGTCTCTCGGTGATACATTGTTGCATAGATATAAAATAACAACCGATAGATGTTTGGTATGTGTACGACTTGTTTAACTGTTAAAGACAATTTCTTTTCAGACAAACCCAGCAATTATCGGTTATAAATTCTCCATACCAAAATTTTTTATTGACATTCTCAGTCATGCGTTACTCAAGTTTCATACATTAATTTAGCCTGAGAAGATACGCTACTTTACAGTAAGATGTGATGCTGACCTAAGTGAATATAAAACATTCACTTCGTTGACCATTATTTGTCCTTAATCGACTCTTTCTACAAGCGTGGCCCTTAATATCTACCATCTCAAAAGTTTTGAACTTTTGTTTGTTTGAATTGTTTACTTATAAATACAGCGTATGCGGCATTAAAAACGAACAAATAAACAAACAAATACTTGCTGGGGTAAACGTCACATGATATGAAGTTTTATGAACAAATCCAAAGAGGCCTACAAGACACATCGCATTTGTTTTTTTTTGTTTTTTTTTTTATGTAAGTTATTTGTGTTAAGAAAAGAATGAATTTTAAAAAGACCTCTCTTTACTTTGATCTTTCTTAGAAGGAGCGGGACTCAACTTTCTGGTTTTTGTAGTGATCGGGGAAGGGGACAAATATAATTTCTCACAATCCCTCGGAACTCTTTCCATTTTTCAGATTTTTAGGTATTCAATAGCAGTGAGAGCGCATGTCTACAAATATTTTATTTTGTTATCTCCCTAGTTAGAAACTCCACCCTTTGTTGATTTGTAATCCCAATGGCTTGGCCAACTAAACACAGTTTAGTTAATATTATTCTTAATCTCGCGCCATGCCGGCACGGCTCTCATCTAATATTATTCTGATTTTTATTATTTTTTATACTAAAAAGAATAATAAAATGTGGTATAAAAACAATACTGTACCTTTAGAAGGCACCATTCATTGAATTGACTCTCCTTAAATGACTGTGCAACCTTTTATACTATAAAAATTAAAAACTATACAAAAAATGGTCCATTTTTTGTGATACGAACCTAAATATTTTGGTTACGATAGTGGCAGATTCCCGACAACATTTTGTATCGGTTATGCATTAAAATGACAAAATTCAGTATGGCTTCATAGCGTAGCATTTAATGTTAGAAAAGCAGGTGAGTTAGCTGAAGTACGCAAGCCAGCGTTTTGTTTTCACAGCCTCAAGTTCTCTTTCCTTGTATTTGAAAAACTTTTGACGGACAACGAAATTGACAAGAGAGAGAGACAGAGACTGAGGGAGAGAGAAGAAGCGGAATACATTGACACCGAACGACATAATCGCAAATGATGATAAGAAAACTGAAACATTTTTCAATGATAATATACCCGGAAAACAAAAATTCGATTTGGCCAAAGTTGTATAGTAAAACTCTTCAGCATAACTAACCCGCCTACATTCTTTTAATAGCAACAGTTTGAATCTTCCGATTTAGAGACGCTTTTGCCTGGACTGGACTGGAAGAGCGCACGATTCGTACCTTTAGTGTTGGAAAGTTTACGGTTTTAAAGGAAGGGTTCACGGTTCTGCGCATGTCCATGAACCAAAACACTTTTTCGCCTTTGCTTGCTATGACCCAAGCCTGTTTAATTTCATTAGTTGTTTATGAACCATTTGGAAGGGAATAAGTGACTCGGGTTGCGTTATTTCGCATGCAAATAACTATAAACACATCAACCGTGGAATAAATTCTACGGGTCAACGCTAAATTCAAAATCGGCAATATGAGTACAATCCACTAGCATTTTCTGTGAATTTTGGTCATCAGTCATTTTGCTTGGACTAATTATAGAATGTGATTACTGAAGTACATGTGAGTGGGATTTTTTAGGCCATAAAGTTGAAAAGAAGGAAAAAAAATCATTTAGATTCATGCACATGCGCTGAAATGTGAAACCCTCCCTTTAACACGGAAATTACATCGTCGACGTAGACGTTGCTTTTGGACAAGATGAGTTTGTCGAATTTTGCGGTGCAGAGAATTTTCAGATAATTCTTGGTTAATTTTATATGGTAGTGACTATGTATTTTTCTGAGTTTGTGAAATATTGCCTTTTTGTTAATGGCGATGACTCGTACGCTGCAGGCGAAGGAGGGGTGGTAGAACTCTTCCGGCTTCCAGAACTACTTGCTCCTTGCTTTTCTTCAGTGTAGCTTTCTTCTTCATGTGCGTCTGTTGAAAATTCCTACAGTTCAAAAACACAAGCATGTAGTGGTATTAGGGGGGTTAGGTACTAGAGAAACTGTGGTTCTGCGAAACGAATGTTTCATTTTATAAACCGGGGTTGGTTAAAAAAAAAAAAGATTGGCCACCCTAAAAAGATTTGAGTGCGGACGAACGTTATCCCTTCGTCAGAGGGAATCCTTGCAACTTAAGAATCTTTTGCGGTGGCCGTTTCACCTAATAAAACCAAGCAGGACGTGTTCTTAGTTCAGTATTGAATGCTTATCTGGAAAAATTTCTGTGTCCTCTCATGGTCGATTCTTTACATCTCCCTTTATTTTCTTTATTTTTTATTGATTGAGTAAAATTGCTCTGGCTTTGTGTTTAACACTTAATTCTATGCTTCGCTTAAAGCTGCATTTAAATTATTCCCCAAATGAGTTGTTTTTGTTGTTGTTGTTTAGCTCCGTCTAAGTCCACAGAACGATATATGTATACGTTTTGGCTTTTTCATCGCCAAAGGGTAGGGTAGGGAGAAGTGCAGAGACTGAGTTATCGAGGATTAAAGAGACTTGAAGAGAGAAGTAAGTAAAGATATAAGGGGCTGGTTCAAGAACTGAACTTCTTAAAGTGCCCCTAACCCTTCAATTTGTTTTCATTTGGTAGATTTCCATATCTTTGAAGAACTCATTTTCGAAAAAATTTTTGAGAAATATTGAATCCTTTTGTTTTTACAAGCGCTAGAAGTGAAGGCAGTCTTGTCGATATTTTCACCTATCGTTCGCATTAGTCCCCCACTCGGCCAAATAGGGAGCGTGACGTAAGAAAAGGACATCGTGCAAAAATATCCGAAGACTCGCGGTAATTCTCCAATTGTAAACAGAGAAAATGGTTGGAAAATGTGTGGTTTTTGGATGCAGCAACTCTCGAAATGTAGAGAAAGGAATCAGCATGCATAAGATTCCTTCAGATAACGATCCTAGGCCTTTTCTTACGTCACAGCGAAGAAAGTGTCGCTTCTCATTGGCTCGTTCCTAATGAGCCCACGAGACAAAAATTTGTCCAGCGGGGCTTAAAGCGCACAAAAATTTAAAAATTTCAGTAACTTTAAGTGCTCGTAAAAAAACAAGGATTCAATATTTCTGAAAAAAATTTTCGAAAATGAGTTCTTCACAGAAATGGAAATCTACCAAAAGAAAACAAATTGAAGGGTTAGGGGCACTTTAACTTGATTGTATCTCTCAAGATAGACCTTTTCAATTGATCGTTTTGCTTATTTTATTATTCGTTGTTTTGAATGCAAGTAAATGGCAATTTTCTGTATGACGAAACATCTTCGTACCGTAATATTTGACTAGAAAATTTATTGGCTGTGAGCCTAATTTTGTTGCATTTACTCTAAATCCGAGTATTATTTAATTTTATTGTATAATGGATCCGTAACAAGCCGAAATTAAGATGGCACGACTGTCTGGAGATAAGGTTTTCCATCCGGATGGGAATGTTTAAGCCTTAGTTTGTTTTCCCTAGAAACTGGAAGTTTGTATTTCAAAGGTATCTCTTTCCCCTGTCCCGTATATTTCCACAAAAATAGGTAATTAAATGTTCTCTCAATCGTTCGTGATGTAAGCCAAAAACCTCATTCATAAGATGGTTCGTTAGGACTTCTTTTTCACAGCGATGTAGTTTGCATATGCTTAAGAATGATAAAAAAAATTAGATATTTTTTTTAATTGGAGAACTGGAGTTTCGCTCTGTAGTGCAACTCGTGAAACAGCCCCTATAAGAAGATAGCAAGAAAGAAAGGAGAGTCATACCAGCAGAAGTGTGAACTGGTCGTGGAGGCGTGGACCATTATTCATACCTGTGCCTCATATAGCTCTCCATGAACATCCTGGGTCGTCATGCGGAACGAGCTTCCGTAGAATGGCGAGGGCTCACTGCAAAAAACAGCAGAAAATTTAAATATGTCAACAATACATAGCCTATCTATAATTGTGCGGGTTGTTAAAGATTATGGAACCATATAGGAGATAGGGCAAATCTGTCCCTATGAAAATCGAACCTATGATCCTCCATAAACAAGCGGAATGATAATTACTGACCTACTGTAAGACTTATTGCAAGTAGGAAAATCTCACAACATTAATACGCCTTTCAGAAAGAAGTGCGAAAAGGACAAGAGCATCTTTCAACAGAAGAAAAAAAGATTAACCTCTAAAGAATGATCTACCTTGTGATCGAAGCTAAGACCTTAAAATCATGCTTTATACTAGGATTAAAAAATATGGCCTCCTAATTTTTAGGAGGGGGTGGGGTACCGTCTTTAAGAGTCAGGAAAGAGCTTAAGTGGGCAGACGTAAGTGTTGAGGTTCGGCATTTTTGATAGACATTTTGTTTGTTTGTTTGTTTGTTTGTTTATTTTGTTCTTTTTTTCCTTTGGTTTCTTCTCACAGTCTCAAAAAAAAAAAAAACGCGATCAGTACTCTTCTCTGTAGGTGTATAAAGTTCGGAAGTAACTTTGAAGAACATTCAGGTGTATAACAGGTGTATAAGGTTTATTTGAAGTGTTATCTTGCCAAAGAAAGCTACCAAGCAGTTATTTCCTGTTTTCTTATTATGGCATATATGGGAAGGCTTGCTTTTCAGGTGTACAGTTCAAATCTTCAAGTGAGAAGGCTATGAAATGAACATCAGAGTTGCTTCGTGGCATTTTTTGTTGTTGCTGTTGTTGTTGTTGTTGTTGTTGTCTTATTTATGGTGAGAAGGGGGCTTGGAAATGTGGTCTTAATTACCACAAATTCTGCTGAGTTTCTGCTTTGAGTTTTTCCAAGAATTATTTGATGATTTGAGAAGCTGTATTAAACATTCGAAAAAGTGTTTTGCATCTTGTTTCCAAACACCTCGGAGTTGGTTAAAAAGTATCGGCTGCGCCTCTTTTCTCAACCCAGTTCTCGGTGTCTGGAAATTGTTTCCACTGTGATGCTGTTTATTGTTCTAAGCGAGATTTGGGAGGCTCTTTTAAGTGAAAGTTAATAGCTATGTTGTGGCTCAAATTTATCCTTGGAATGAAATTTTATCTTCTTATTGTTCTCGAGTATGGTAAAGTATGATAACGACTTTGAAACAATTGAAAATAAAATTTAAACCAAGAGTCAAATTCAACCTCTACGGTTAATTACTGACTAAGATGTAAAACAGCATATCTTACTTGGATACATCTTCTTCGTCTGTTCTCATGCCCCAGTTGTGATACGGGTCAACCCAGATAGGGTTCGATCTGCAATCAGATTATGCGAATTGTAAATGACCATGGACCAAGAGTTTTATACTTCTACTACTTTCGTCTTTACTCTAATGCGTTCCAAATGAGACAAAAACTTAATGTTTTCGATTAACATAATTTTTATAATGTCATTAAGATATTACTAGAAATCATTAGAGATTCATGTGCAATTTGTTGGACCTTTTTTTAATGGAAGAGCAACTTTAATACTTACCCTTCAGAAATGTGCAGATTTGTTGTTGGGATGGAAGAAGCGGTTCCATTGGGATTCGAATTCGTCGCGCGAGAGCCTGAGGGAAACATGAAAATAGAATCGTTCACTAAGAATCAAAGATCACCAACTTGCTAAATTTGTAACCGTTGGAATCGATCTGCATCTATTCCTGTGACGAATATCAGATTATGGAATAAATTTCCCTCTTTGTACACTCAATATAGTCTTAGATAAATGCAAATTCGCCATTTTTTTCTATAAGTTCTGAAGACTTCTTAAAACTGCTAAAGCTTGGAAGAGATCACCAAATTTAAAATAGTAGTTAATACGAAAAAACAGAAAGCAGTTTTTAAATCAGGGAAACTGATGGCAGCAATTATTTAGTAATCTGATTAAATAACGTCTGATGAAAAACAATTTGGAGAAACATTTCAACAAGAAAATTAACGATAATAAAACAGCATGACGTTTCGACGACTTCATATCGTCATTGTCAAATGAGTAAAAATGGAAATAACGGAAAGGCATATTTATAGGTATTGAAAGTGAGGAAATAAATTAGCATGAAAGTATTCAGGTAAAGAGTTTGGCGCGAATGGAATCCGCTTGCGTGTTTAGTTTCGGTCTTTTGTTCTTGATCCACAGCATTTCGTAGACCAAACATTCCAATTTGTCACGGCATTTCTTTATGACTTTAAAGTTCTTAATTAAGTTGTTAGGTGTTAAACCATGCGCTTCCCTGAGATGTTTTCCGATCACAGAATGTTTATGCTCCTCAACGCGTTGACGTAGGTGGCGGCAAGTGTACCCAATATAATTTGTATCACACAAATCACATGTGAATTCGTATACTACACTTTGCTGTAAACTATTTATTTACCTCCATAGCTAGCCGCAGTTGCTGCTCTCAGTTTTCGTCTTTGTCTTAAAAAGAAAACAACATAACAAAAATAGGAGAAAGCAAATGCCTTTGAACATTGCATGAAATTATATCATTTTGAAACAAGGAAATTCTTTAAAGGCGTCATAATATTTGAAACCAAAAAAATCAAGATAGGTGTAATATCAGAATTTTTTTACACAATGCAAGAAAAGGAAAGTAACCGAAAGTGGGTGATTTGTAAGTTGCAAAATATTTATGGAACTCCTTTTTGTAAGAAAACTCACAAATATATGTTGGCCGTCGGTCATTATTATATGACATTTTATAACGAAAGATGTTACTATGTTACTATTTAATAATACTTATTACACTTGAACATTTTCCTTACAGCATTAATACATACAGATTGCTATTAGAGATTATATATTTTGCTTCCATTTCCTCAAGACTAGGAATTGAAATGACAAAGATGTAATGAAAAAAAAAAATTGATAGACAGACTTTCTTCCACATTTCCCACCCCTACTCTCCCTTCTCCCTAAGGAAAAATATGAAGGCTGCTCTAAACAGATATATATATATATAATCTCTGGGATTTTAAATAGTGTTATTTCATGAATCACACATTTTCTTTTG
This sequence comes from Pavona decussata, assembly GCF_977016875.1. NCBI lineage: Eukaryota > Metazoa > Cnidaria > Anthozoa > Scleractinia > Agariciidae > Pavona > Pavona decussata. The sequence continues at coordinate 133,374 of NW_028145588.1, forward strand.
TTATTCAACATCCTTTATTTAACTTACATACTTCATGAGTATTAAACTAACTGAAACGAGGGATTTATACAGATAAATCCCTCATTTAGCAGTACTGCGAGAAACGCACACATCAGGTTGCTTCTATTGTTCTCCGTTTCTCACCTAAGTGTGACGGTACTAATTAGCCGGCGTTTGTCCCCTTGAACAAAGGAATAATTTCATGAAATAAGTCCGATAAATACCTCGAACGTCGGTATTAATCCATATACATCCCTCGGAAGGATTAATTTGAAACTGCTTATCACGTTAGGTGAGGGGGGAGGGGGGAGGTAAGGCTGGGGAAGGGGTGGGAGGGATGAGAAGAGATGGGAAATAGGTGAATTGTGCATGGAAAGCACCATCCTGGTCCCAATTGTTCAAAGAGCGGGAAACTTTATCTAGTGGATAAGGTGCTATCTAACGGTGCAAATGTACTCCAAACAACGCTTCTAGCAAGTTTCCACAAAATCCCATACTTATATTAGACATACCCTTCTACCCTAAATACAAACTATAGGGTGATAGGGAATTCTTGGTCATAATTTGTCTGCTACATGGCGACCTATTCAGTGGGTAAAGTTATCCGCTCTTTGAACAACCGGGACCTGGTGTTTAAGTCATGGCAATGAAGGAAATAAACAAAAAAGAACAAATCAACAACAACAACAACAAAAAAAAAAAAAAAAAAAGAACAAAATAAATGTAGGTAGCACACTTACCTTTTTCTGAGCTGACAAACCACACAACAGAATATCAAGATAACCAAGAAAAGGAGAATTCCTAGGCCGATAACTACAGCTAAGACCACTGGGAATTCGTCTGCTGTTCTCGCTGCAACGTGCGGCTGTTGATAAATAAAAGAGAGGGAAATTCCTAGTATGAAATAAGGCGTTGTAACTCAGTTTTAGTTTAATCCCAATGAAGCCCGTCTCTTCTTAATTAAGAATGTAAACAGTTATGAAAGAAAAATTAGAAACGGTCTTAGTTCCGTCGTAAAACTAATCTTATTTTCGGGTATTGCATCATGCAATGAAATACAAACAGTTCAAGTTTGTTGGAAATCTCACCGTCTGGTTTAATCTGTAATTTACTGGGATACTGTATATACCGTACGAGGCGTTTGTGCCTTTTATTTTCCGTACACACTGACACATATTTTGCGATATTTGTACTTTCGTCGGTGTTGGGGAGAAAAATGGCAGAGCGCATTAAAAGAATAGCCATGACCTCGGAAATTCGTCTCCAGTTTTTCTGCAATAAAACAATCTTGCTGAATATGCCCTGCTTTTAGCCAACTCGGCCTAATTGACTTCGTCGGCTAAGTATTAGGCGATATTCAGCGCATTATTGCAGGATAATTGTTGAATAACTGTAGAAGAGAAACACACCTTCACTTCCTTAATTTTCCATTCCTGGAAGAATTTGAGATGCTTGACATAGTTGTTGTCTATTTTACTGAAAGAAAGGTAAAAGTAACCTCAACACACGGGGCTCAACGGACGCCTAACTGCGCCTTATTATTACCTCCAATGTTTCTGACTTTGTCTTTAACAAGTAATCAAGTGCATAATTATGGCACCAGAACAGCCAACCATTCTTGTGGAACAAATCTTAAGCAATTTATAGTCCTTTACCAAGGTTCCAAAATCTAGAACTCTCTCCAAATATCAATTACTTCTTCATCTGGTTTTTTCACCTTTAAGAAAAAAAGTCTTGCAGGTTTTATCTATAAAATCCTAAATTGACCAAGCCACACTTACGCAGTACCATATTTTTTTACTTGTTAATGACAGCCGGGGTGGCCTCTCTTATAAACCTGGTGGCTTCTTGAGGTCTCCTCACCATTATTGTAAATTCGATCATTTCTTCTATTTTTATTAAGACAAATAAATAAATGATAATGATGATACTTGTAGAACATCATTTAACATAGGGACGTTGGACGGGCTCTCATTTCCGTCCCATACCACCTTAACAGTTACAAACTACAGGGGCCCAAAATGAATGAGCACAGTGAGAGCGTAGCCTAATGAATTGTGCGGGCTATAGTAACGATATAAAGGTTTATTATAAACCTGAAGAACAGATCTGAGGTACTTATACTTACTCTATGACGATATCTTTGTCGACCACTTTATTTGTTTGAGGATCAACTGCATGAAACAAGACCGACGTCCTTAAATCAAAGAGGCAGAAATAATTTTAGCTTACGACAATGAAAGAAGTATGCTTTTTAGTGAGCGTAAGAGACTCCCGGTAATTTCAGAAGTATAACGTGGTTGTAGGGAAAGTCCAAGCAGGCAGGCCCGAACGAACGGTGTTGAAATCCTTGAAATCAGTGTGATACCACGTGACCCTCGAAGTTATTGAACTGTCAATAAAAAAGAGGAGTTTCGATTCATGTGTGACTTTTAATTCAGTATACTAGTATCCTTATCACGATGAAATGGTTATACCCATGAGCAGGAGGCGGATTGAGAGATTAAGAATGGAAGAGGCTCACGTACTATATAACTTATATTACAACTCGCGTAAGGTTATGGGAAAATGAAGAAGTTTGTAAAGTCTATATTTGGTTGGAATGATTGCAAACAATATTTTAAAAGGTTTAACTGACTGACATACCTGTCATAGTCGTACTTTCCTTCTTCATCTTTGTAATAATTTATGTCATCTATGTTAATTATATAACCCGTGATATTCTCCAGAACCCTGCAAAAATAACACGACAAGAACGGGCAACAAATAAGTGTCTGATATGATATTAAATGCGGCCACTACAAGAAAATTGTTTAACAACAACAGCGATATCAACGAAACCAAAAAACATAACCCAACGCAACGAGACAGTGCCTGCCTTCATGTCATTTTACTTTACCTTTTCAAATCGTCTTGGTTTTCGCGAACAAAGTCAGGTGATCTCCCTGAGATAATTACGGCTCTCTCAGTATCAGTTAACACATAAATCTAAAAAAATTATAAAATCGTTAATAGATACTTTCTCATCAATGAAACTAGCCAATGCGTATTTTGCAAATAGCTTCTGACTTTGTCCAAGGTAAAAGGTGAAATCCAAGGGAACAGCTTGAACGAGCCACGAAACCTGTCATGGCCGACAATCTTTCTGGTAGCAAATAGTCTCCCACTTAATAAAAGGAGAGTGGTTCGTTCTAACGGGTCGCTCCGGCTTGTACCCAGTTTTGTTAAAAATGATAGCCTTTCAGTCTAATAAATAACTGCTGAGTAGAAATAAAGACAGATCTCAAGTAAGTTCTCCCTGACATATCATCCAAGCACGGGAAATAAGACACATTTTTCTACTAGGAAATATAGACGCCCATATTTCAGTTAAAATAAATCCAAGGAACTTCTTTCATTGCAATATCCTGGATTTTCAAAATCGTTTCAAATCAGATTGGTGTATTGTTGGCTCACCTTTACTTCAGCGGTGTCGTTTAAATACGGCTCCTCTCCAAATCGATCCTTGGCGATGACGTCAACGACAAACTCGCTTCCAAACTTCCCCGCGTAAGATGCCTTTGCTTTGATCCAACCCGTTGCTCGGTCAATGCTGAATTCCTTGACGTCTTTAGTGTTCAACAGCTCGTATGCAATACGGCTGTTGTTACCATCATCAGAATCTTTAGCCTGGAAATAGAGTAACATTGTTTGCGAAATATTGCATCAAAACCGATGCATTGTCTACTTATTGATAAACATCTCACTAACAAATTTGACATGGCATTTAAAACATCTCATATTATTGTAGGATTTGTATAAGATCATCAATGTTCAATTTCAATTGCTCAAGTGATGGCCGGCATAAGAAGGAAAGGTTTCAAAGGAGAAAATTTAAAATTGAACTGAACAATTTCAATCCATAGTTATCATGTAATTTAGTGAAGAAAAAAAAAATTAAAAGGAAAAGCAAGCTGGCCCTTTCAACAAGACCAAACGGTAACTGCACCTTAGATACCTTAAACGTCGTGAAGATTTCCAGGTTTGGGAGAACAGACTAGTCTGTTTCTTCCAATCTACAGTGAGTTAAAACCGAGTTAACACTTACAGAAACTTGAATAATGTTGCTTCCATGCTTGGCATCCTCT